>NW_023260392.1:0-8411 GCF_009762535.1 Notolabrus celidotus | reverse complement strand
AAGAAGAAGAAGAAGGAGAAGAAGAAGGAAGAAGACGAAGCAGAAGAAGAAGGAAGAAGACGAAGAAGAAGAAGGAGAAGATGAAGAAGGAAGAAGACGAAGCAGAAGAAGGAGAAGAAGAAGGAAGAAGAAGAAAGACGAGATTACGTAGACGATCGATACTCGACTGAAAACAACGTTCGCAAGAATCGACGTGCTGAACGGCCAAACGTGTCACGTGAGGGTTCGATTTGTTCTGGTTGGATCACTGTATTAATAAGAAACAGCAGCACATGCTCTTTACTGAAGCCTCACTCCTTCAACACTTCCTTGTCAGCCAGTCACATGAATCAGAACTGACCAATCAGAGGTGAGGATGACGAAGATCCAAGTAAACGTAAGGAGAACCATCAAAGTGCATTCAACATGTTTTGGTTCCAACTTCGAGACGCTTTAGAAATTATTCTAACATCATAAAAGAGAAATAATAACTTAAGTAAACTTATTGTAAACAGTTCACTTTATAAATAATATAAACTTATTTAACTTTAACTCAAATACATGAACTGACTTCCTGTGACAGCTGATCAAACTCCTCTGCTCTCCTTTATGTTTGTTGATGGCGTGCTGTGAAGTGCAAAGTGTGCAAGATGAAACTCAACGTGACATCGATGATATGTGACGAGACCGAAGCAGATTCCCCAACAGAATGTGATCCTAACAAGAAGATTTAAAGCTCCTGTGAAACGGTTTGAACTGGTTCATTCATGTATACGCAAACAGAACCACGAGGAACCAGATCCACGGCTTCTGTGTTGTAATTTTTAACACTTTAAACCACCGAGGGGGGTCGGTGTCAGACTGCAGGACTTCAGAAACAGACACATATGACATTTTCAGCCACAATTATTCACAATAAGAGACACGTTTGACATCTGAGGCTGAAATGGACACAAACAAACGTTCCTTACTGCAGCTTTAATCAACGTCTATGAATAGTCTGTGAAAAACTGGGTGAATGTGAAGCTGCAGCTCCGAAACATCAACACCAACATGGAAGAGCTGAAACACTGAGAGTCCACAAAGAGATAATGCAAAAACACTTTTTTATTTTGTCCCTGAATTAATAAACTTTAGAATATGAAGTCTCAGTGGTTAAATCTGGGACTGAAGGGGGACAGTTTGAGTTTGAGAGGTCGTCTGATCCTCTTTGAGGATTTAATCTGAAAGTTTGGAGCATTTTCAAAGTTTCCACAGAAAGTTGTTTGATTATTTGAAATGCTTCGTGTTGATTTTAACTCTTCAACATCTGAATGTAATCCCTGCATGTTGTCCATCAGTCAGGGTATGATCTGTCCTAAACTGGGTCTTCTTCCTGGAGGACTCTGAGGTTGTAATCATGTTTGTCCGGAGGGATCAGAGCGCGGCGTGGAGCAGCTGCTCGTCTCTCTCTGATTATTAACATCATTTGTGGTGGGAAAGAAATCGCTCATCAATCAGAACCGCTGGGAAAGTGACCACGGCGAGGACCCACGAGGAGCAGCGGGCTCACCGGGGTCAGCTGGGGTGCTGTGTGTTTGTGTGTGTGTGTGTGTGTGTGTGTGTGTGTGTGTGTGTGTGTGTGTGTGTGTGTCATTAATCACTGCAGGTTTAAAGAGAGCGAGAGGCGTCACAGCCTTTATCCTCCCTCCTCTTCATCCTCCCTCCTTCACGGCCGGTGGCCTTCGCACCCCATCTGACCACTGCGCAGAGGCCAAGGTCAACCTGACGCTCTCCACACACACACACACACACACACACACACACACACGAACACACACTCCCATCAGCCCTCTCCAGGACTCGACCCCTCCTCCCTCCTCGCCCCACATTCCCCCCGCCGCGTCCCCTTTGTTCACCTGTTGTCCCGGAGACTCCACCGCCACAGACACCACCCCTCTGTGTGTGTGTGTGTGTGTGTGTGTGTGTGTGTGTGTGTGTGTGTGTGTGTGTGGCAGAGGTCAGAGCAGGAGCTAAACTAACAGATAATCTCAGTGAGCCGCGGTCAGTGACACCATGAGGCCTCGCTGCAACGAACACACGGCACCATCGCACAGCTGAACTGCACACCCTACATCTTCACGTTACATAACACACACACACACACACACACACACACACACACACACACACACACACACACACACACACACACACACACGCACGCACAGAGAGAGAGAGAGAGAGAGAGAGAGAGAGCTTCAGGTAACTGTAACTCAGCATGCCACAGGTGTCTCAAACGTTCCTGCACAAACACCTGAGAGTCAGGAGAGAGAGAAAGGATCCACACACAGCTGCAGCTTCTCTCAACAGGATTGTATATCTGTGCAGGACTTCCCCTCTTCATATGTACCAGACTTTAGCTGACTTATCCCTCAAATGAAAACACAGTCCTCAGATTTTATTGCCCAAAAGATTCAGTCACAGTCAGGAAACGTTGGGTTAATGCACACTTTGTTCAGGACACTCTAGAAACTGCAAAACAGGCCTCTGAGCTCTGAGAGGGAATCATCCCAGAGCAGAGTCATGTGTGTGTGTGTGTGTGTGTGTGTGTGTGTGTGTGTGTGTGATCACTCCTAACTTGCTAACCTAAAGTTTCTCTCCCCTGCTCCTTCATCATATTGATGGACAGGATCCAGGATGGAAACGTCCCTATCCTGCTGATTTAGCATGCTAACAGAAGCTAACAGTTTCCCCCTCACCTTACAGTCTGTGGCGTCAACAAGCAGAAGCTAAATGTGTCTGAACTCTTCTCTGTGGATTGATTTGACATGACGTGGGATCAGTTTGTCTCTGGTGTTGCCGGTTAATAACTATTAACAACATGAGGTTACAGGAAATGTTTCCTCTTGTGCAATCTCCTTCTCTCTTTGCATCCATCTCTCTGCTCAGTGACCTGTTTCCTTACCAGACACCTGAGAGCGTTACCTGATATGAATAAACATAAGTATAACAGAGTCACAATGCATGAAGGGAAATAATTAGACTGATTGAGGAGAGAGATATGATCCAGGACGATCTCTCCTCACTCTGAATCCACAGGTTGCAGTGAGGAGAGAGATATGATCCAGGACGATCTCTCCTCACTCTGAATCCACAGGTTGCAGTGAGGAGAGCTCCAAGTTTAGAAGTTTAGGGTCTGATCTGTGTGCTTTGTGCCCCAACAGAAGGTCTGACAGTGGACTGGATCCAGCAGGACTGGATCACTCGGTGGAAACTCAGCTTCAGTAGTGCATGAGTTTGAAGATTTGAACCCCTGCTCGGTGTGGAGAGCACATTCATCCACACCTGTTGCACAAGGACACACAGGTCGTCCTGTGTTTCTAAATAATTCTCCCTTCTTCTTCTAATTTCTAACTTTTGACTGTTGAGCTTTCACTCCATCTTTCCTCAGCTCCATCCCTTCTCTCCCTCCGTCATGCAGGAGGAGGAGGAGGAGGGGGGGGGGGGAGGCCGGCTGCAGGAATGTGAGGCGAGTAGCTGGGCCCGTCCCAACCGTCCCAAATGACTGCACACACAAAAAAGGATTTAACTCTTTGTCACGATTGTCCCCTCACACTCCGGCCGGCCTGCCTAAACCAACCCCTCCTCCCTCCCTCCCTCCCTCCCTCCCTCCTTCCCTTCAACCCTGACCCTCCCCCTTATTGTATACACCCCCGCTCCCCCTCCTCCCCCCGCCTCTCTGCTGACCCCGGCCGCGTGCATAAAAGACCCATCAGAAGTATCGCTGGCCACATTTACAAGTGAAAGAGGCGCAATAATGGAGCGGTTAGCGAGAAGAATGAGGAGACAGAGGGGCACTCACAGATGTGGAGGTGGGAGGAGAGGGGGGAGGAAGGAGCTGCGTCCCATTGTTGCCCCCCCCCCACAAAAAACACCTCCCATTGGAGGGGACGGAGAAGGGAGGGGTGAGGAGGGGTGAGGAGGTAAAAGAAGGAGTGAAAGTGGCTTTTTACACCCGATTTGTGATGGAGAGAAAGATGGAGGAGAAGAAGAAGAAGTGAAAGTTAAAAAGCACTTTAAGGAGACGCTCTTTTCTCTGCCATCTCTCTCTCTCTCTCTGAATCAAGCGCTCCTCGCTCGCCCACAGGTCCAGCTGTTCTTCAGGGAGCGTGTGAACACCCTGAGGTCATGAGGTGTGTGTGTGTGTGTGTGTGTGTGTGTGTGTGTGTGTGTGTGTGTGTGTGTGTGTGTGGTGGTCATCCCAGCATTATTATGTATGTGCGTGTCTCATTGTGCAGCAGGATGGAGAGTGTGATGCAGCAGCTGGGGTGAAGAGGCCTCCAAGCTGACCTCCCAACCCCTCCTCTTCCTCGCTCCGCCTGCGTGCTGCTGGGTGGGGTTTTGAGGGTGGGTGGGGCTTTGAGGGTGGAGGTGGCGGTGGTGGTGGCGGCGGTGGTTTAAGGGGGGTTAATGAAGTCATCACAGCGGGATCGCAGAGAGATGTGACATATATAGGCGGCGGCAGGATGCTGTCAGGAGATGGAGGATGTGTCAGCAGCAGCAGGTGAAGAGTCGACGTTTGGAGGGCGACGAAGAAAGGAGTCAGTGAAGAGTTTCCTGTCATGAACTCAGAGATGATCAGAGGGAATATTCAGTCCTTCATCATCTTCAACAACTCAAATATCTTCATGTTGAACAGTCAGGGTGACATGAGAGCTTCAAACTTTAGTTTCTGTTTTCATTTGTCTTTTTTTTGAGTTTCTTTTCATGTGAAAAAGAATCAAACTGAGTCACAGTCTGTATCTGACTCATTGACTCACATTACAGGATCAAATTAAGGATTAAATTAAGGATTAAATTAAGGATTAAATTAAGGATTAAATTAAGGATTAAATTAAGGATTAAATTAAGGATTAAAAGCCTTTAGTCGTGTGATTGAACGCTTATGTTTCACTGCATGGTTCCTTAAAGCCGGGTGGTCCCTCTCCTCTTCAGAGCGGAGGACACAGCGTCCATGATTTCCAAAAAGAATGTCAGATTCTGATCCATCAGACCACAGGACAGTTTCCCCCTCAGTCCATCTTAAACGGGCTCAGGTCCAGAGAAGTCTCCCTGGTTCTGGATCAGGTTTACATAGTCACATTACATCCAGAGAAGAAGACAAGTGAAGCAGAGAGTAAAGATGGCGTCTCTGGTGTGGATGTTTTTCAATGTTTCAGGAGAACAAAAAAAACATTCTGCAAGTGTTCAGAGAGAACAGGGGTCGAGTTTTAACACAACAGATCTTTAAAGTCACCTGAGAGTCTTCATCATGATGAAGATGTGATGAAGATGTAGGAAGCAGCAGCTATCAGCTAGCAGCTAGCATGATCAGTTCACAGTGACTACATAAATGAAAGCTGCAGAGTCAGAGCTGATCTTTGTTTCTGTGTTTTAATAGTGACTTCAGTGAGAGCTGGTGAGCATAGAATATAGATATATTAATATGTGTGTCTCAGCCTCAGATGAGCAGGAACTACAGATTTCAGAAAGCAGAAATGATTAGTTATTGTATCAATATTAACCATCAGGAGCAGGTTATTATCAGTTATCAGTGTCAGACTGAATAAAATACGTCTAATGCCTCCCTAATTATTTGATTTATTAACGTCTACACAGACTACATGTCAGGTTTTAATGTGGTCAGTCTGTTGTTGTTGTTGTTGTTGTTGTTGGTTATTCAGGGTGGAGTTTCTTTTCTTTTTAATAATTACAATTATTATGATTACCTTTCTTATTTATTTATTTCATTATTTTTATTATATATTTTTTTGTTTTTCTTTCTTTTATTTTTATTTCCATAGTTGTTATCATTTATTTTATTTCTTTTTATATTTTCTGAATTTCCCTTAGGGATTAATAAAGTACATTCTGTTCTATCCATCTTCTATTTTAAATCATTATTTATATTATTATTTATTTTTCTAAATATTTATTTTCTTATTTATTCTTGTCTTTAAGTCACTTGGCATATATGTCTGTGAATTGTATGCCTTGTGTAAATATATGCATACATTGAATTTTTTAATATATAACCCTTGTATTATGTTGAAAAAAAATTACATTCATTATGTTGCGGGTCATTTTGACCCGTACTGTGAAAATCCCCTCAAAAAAGTAAAAAAACTGGTTAAACCAATAACAACTCTAATTTATATCATATAAACATTTAAAAAGAGACATACAATACATTTTTAATTCCAACACTATACTAAAGAACTATTTAGTTCATGTTTTTTTTTCTTGTGCTCAGAGATGCATCTTTGTGCATTGTGCTCATTCTTTGGGCAGTATGAAACAACTGTTGCTTTCTCAGTGAAAACAAATTTTGATGATGATGATCGCTGCATTCCTTGGTTTTCATCTGATGGAGAGACGACGGCAGACTCGTCCTCTGAATCCTCCTCATCGTAGGAAAATTGACAATCTGGATCATCAATAACATTGTCCTCAGTCTCTGAAAGATCCTCTGTCTCTGAAATCTCTTCCTCTGTATCACTATCCCAGTTCAAAATCTGTGATAAAGCTTCTTCAGCTGTAATCCTTCTGGAGCTCATGTTTGGTGTTTGTCAAAGAGATGACATGAGAACAGTGAAAAGGACAAGGGAGAGAAAGTTCCTCCTCTACACACACCTGGGTCTCTGGGTCTGAATGGATATTCAAAGGCACTCAAAAAAAAGTACAGCAAAGAGAGACATGTATATTTGATCTGAACTGCTAATTACCCACATTAAAGCGTCTGGGTCAAAATGACCCTTAACATCATCTTTGTATACAAACTCTGCACATCACCCTTAACATAATATAAGGGATATATAAATGTGTATGCACCATTTTCTGGACAGTGTCAAATGCCTAAATGTACATTTTTCTTTTATAGATGATTTATTTTACTCTTTAATAATTTATTGTATTACTCCTTTTTTTATGTTTCTTTAAAAATAACTTGCTTAAATTGTTTAAATTGATCTTCTGTTCATAAAGTGTAAAAACTAAAATAAAAAGAGCTTTGAGTAAATTACAAATTAAATTAATAAATGTGTTAAGTGAAAGGAAGTGAACTCCAAGATCATCTTTCTTTGTGTTGTATGCAAAACACCTTACAAGCTATAATGTACACACACACACACACACACACACACACACACACACACACACACACACACACACACTAAAGACCTGTGACACCTGTTCATTTCCGATGGAGAATCTATTAATTTCCTGCAGAGGGAGATACTGAAGCGACGTCTCTGTCAGACTGATCTCATCTCTGCTGCTTCCTGTTCACAGGAGGAGGAGACAACAGCTGCTCTTCGTCCTGCATCGTCTTCAGCTGGAGACAAACATCATGTCTCCACGCTGCAGCTGGAGACAAACATCATGTCTCCACACTGCAGCTGGAGACAAACATCATGTCTCCACACTGCAGCTGGAGACAAACATCATGTCTCCACACTGCAGCTGGAGACAAACATCACGTCTCCACACTGCAGCTGGAGACAAACATCATGTCTCCACACTGCAGCTGGAGACAAACATCACGTCTCCACACTGCAGCTGGAGACAAACATCACGTCTCCACACTGCAGCTGGAGACAAACATCACGTCTCCACACTGCAGCTGGAGACAAACATCACGTCTCCACACTGCAGCTGGAGACAAACATCATGTCTCCACACTGCAGCTGGAGACAAACATCACGTCTCCACACTGCAGCTGGAGACAAACATCACGTCTCCACACTGCAGCTGGAGACAAACATCACGTCTCCACACTGCAGCTGGAGACAAACATCATGTCTCCACACTACAGCTGGAGACAAACATCATGTCTCCACACTGCAGCTGGAGACAAACATCACGTCTCCACACTGCAGCTGGAGACAAACATCATGTCTCCACACTGCAGCTGGAGACAAACATCAGTCTCCACACTGCAGCTGGAGACAAACATCATGTCTCCACACTGCAGCTGGAGACAAACATACGTCTCCACACTGCAGCTGGAGACAAACATCATGTCTCCACACTGCAGCTGGAGAACAAACATCACGTCTCAACTGCAGCTGAGACAAACATCTACGTCATCCACACTGCAGCTGGAGACAACATCATGTCTCCACACTGCAGCTGGAGACAAACATCCAGTCTCCACACTGCAGTGCGGAGCCAAACATTCACGTCTCCACACTGCAGCTGCCGACAGTCAAACATCACGTCTCCACACTGCAGCCTGGCGAGACAAACATCATGTCTCCCACACTTGCAGATGGAGACAAACCATCACGTCTCCACAACTGCTAGCTGCGAGGCCAAACATCACGTCTCCCCACTGCAGACTGGAGCACAAACATCACGTCTCCACTTTTCTGCAGCTGGAGACAAACATCATGTCTCCACACTGCAGCTGG
>NW_023260391.1:7500-8568 GCF_009762535.1 Notolabrus celidotus | reverse complement strand
GACTGTATGACATTTTTGTTTTTTTAATTGCATTACAGAAAATAAAGAAGTTTATCACAATATTCTAATTTTCTGAGACAGTCCTGTCTAACAATAGCTCTTATACTGCTGGATTCACAATACTCTCTTGTTATGACCCTTAAAGGAAGTAGGTAATCTTTATGCTCAAGCTTTAGAGAAAAAGTAAAAATGATATTTGTCTCTTTATTTTTTTTTAGTTTGCAAAATAAAGGAGAAAAAATACACAAAAACAAAACAGAGAAGTCACAGCATGTCAGCATTAACATGGACGAGTTTGAAAATAATTTGTATGAGACTAGATTAAATATTAATAAGTCATTTCTTACACAGCCATGAGTATAAGGTTTGATAACTTGTGCAAACACAAAGTTAAAAGAAAATTTTGAAAGAAGACCAACAGAAAAATGTAAGTTGTGCTGTGTATATTTCTCATTTTTTATTATTACTGAATATATCTTGTACTGATAAAAAATAAAAGCGCTCTTATTTTTGAAAGGATAGAGAGATGCTATAACAACGTGTTCCATCGAGCTGGCCAATCAGAAGAATGTCGGCTGCTTGAAGGGGAGCTCGTCTGTTAATGTCTTGTACTGATAAAATAAATAAAAGTGCTCTTATTTTGAAAGGACGCAAGAGATACTTCCTAAATCTTAATTATTAAGTTACGATAGTTAATAAAGACAGCTAAGAGAAGAATCAGCAGTAAACATGCTAAATGTTCTCGCCACAAGGAGTGTAGAGAGACTCATCACCCATCGTGTATTTTATTGATACGTGATGGTTATCTTATATTGATGGAGAAAATGTTAAAAAAGGGTCAAATATCCTTCACAGGAAGTGGAAACACTGGCGGTGCATCCTCAACTACTAAATCCATGCTATGTTTGTAGGTAAATGACGTCTAACAAGAGAAGTCAGAGGCAGACAGCGCCCTCTGCTGGTTAAAAAGTGGCATCAGTGTTCATTTTTCATCTCAACGATTTGAGCTGTCGCTAACGTGTACGAATTTCTTCTTTAATCCAAAAATGGCCGTGGATCGTGTCGTTG
>NW_023260391.1:0-2500 GCF_009762535.1 Notolabrus celidotus | reverse complement strand
AGCTGGATCAGGCTTGGACCAGGTCTTAGTTATGCTGCTATAGGCTTAGACTGACACACTGGGATCCTGTCTTTCCCTCTCTCTCCTCTCTCTGCCTGTCTCTCACTTTAACTCTTCCTGTCCCATTAAAGTTACTAACCATAGACCTTTCTGGAGTCCCTGAGCTCCCTTGTCTCGTAGGTTCCTCTGGATCTCTGCTGTAGATTCCTTTTTTGGGGTCTGTTATTCATCCTTTCATCCTTTCAATCTCTCTTTCATTCCTGCTGTCCCTCTTTCCTTCTTTCTTCACTTCTAGTCATTCATCCTTCCTTTTCTGCTTTCGCTATTTTTACTTCCTTCTTTCCTACCTTCCTTTCATTCTTCCTTTCCCTTCCCGCTTTCCTTCCTCCTTCCTTTCTTTTTCCCTTCCTTCCTTTATTCCATCCTTTCTTTAATTCTTTCCTTCCTTCCTTCTTCCCTTTCTTTCTTCTTCCATTCCTTCGTTTCTCCTTTCTTTCTTTCTTTCTTTTTTTCTTTCCATGTTTCTTCATCCTTTATGTCTCCTTTTCTTATCCCTTCCTTTCCTTCTATCCTTTCCTTCCCCATTTCTCCTCCTCTTTTTCTTTCTTCTGGTCTCCCTCTCTTCTCTCTTTTCTTAGACCTTTCTGGAGTCCCTGAGCTCCCTTGTCTCGTAGGTTCCTCTGGATCTCTACTGCTGTGGACGTGGTCCAGACTCCAGCTGCTACAACTACTACTATCCGTCTCCCCACTATCATCTCTCTCTCTCTTCATCTCCCTCTATCCCTCTCTCCAACACGGTCTCAGCAGATGTGTGTCTAACATGAGTCTGGTCCTGCTGGAGGTTTCTGCCTGTTAAAGGAAGTTTGTCCTTGCCACTGTAACTTGCTAAATGCTGCAAAGTGCTCTGCTCATGGTGGATTAAGATGAGATCAGACTGAGTCCTGTCTGGAAGAGGGGACTGGATCTGATCCGGTCTTGATGTTGGGTCTTTGTTAATAATAGAACATACAGAGTACGGTCTGAGGACGTGTCTCCCTCCTCTTTGAGTAACAGAACTCCTTCTTCAGTAAATCCTTGAACGTGTTTCCTGAACGTTAAGAACATCTGCGTAATGAGGAGAGAAAACTTTCTCTGCTTTCCTGACGATGAGAAAGAGCAGTGAGGGATTAGATGTAAAGGATGCAGAGAGGTTGGTGGTGGGTGGGTGGAGGAGGGAAGATGGAGGGAGGGGTGGGTGTGCGGTGGAGTTGAAGGGAAGTTCAGAGCAATATTTGCTTAGACTCACAAAAATCCTGCTCTTACTGCTGGAACCGAAGCTGCATCCTGAGAATGTTCAACGTCCACAATATCTCCTCTCCCACGGCTTACACAGGGGTGATAAGCTCCCAGGAAGTAAGTGTGTGTGTGTGTGTGTGTGTGTGTGTGTGTGTGTGTGTGTGTGTGTGTGTGTGTGTATGTGTGAGTGTGTGTGTAGATGAAAATATTAAACCTTCTTATTAAAGCACTTGAACACAGGGAGCTCAGCACCGTGTGGCTCTTCTGTAATACTTGCTGGTTAAAGCAGATACTTCTCCTCCTTCCTGCTAATGATGCTAATATTAACACGCTGCTCTCATGGAGGTTAGCTCTGAAGTTATTCACCTGAACTGCATCATGATGCATTAAACAAACTGTCTGTTCGATTTAACAAATCATACCGTCCTCCACACTTTGAGTTATCATGTATGCATGTGAAGGGGAGAGGTGTGCTCTCCCTGCCACAGATTTCATGCATTCACGTAAAAGAGAGGGGATGTGTGCTCTCCGTTCTTTGGCCTGTCATGTATGATCATGATAGAGAGGAGGTGTGCTCTCCCCGCCTTGGCATATTATACATGGAAGCGATTGGAGATGTGCTCTCTTTGCCGCAACTTTTCATGCATGCACGTGAATGAGAGGGGAGGTGTGCTCTCAATGCCTTGCTTCTGATGTATGCATGTGAAAGAGAAGCGATCAGTGCTCTCCAAGCCTTGGCTTTTCATGTATGCACGTGACAAAGACGGGAGGTGTGCTCTCCCCACCTTGGTTTATTATGTATGCAAGCATAAGAGAGGGGAGGTGTGCTCTCCCTACCTTTGCTTTTCATCTATGCACAGAAAAGAGAGAGAGGGTGTGCTCTCCAATCCTTACTTGTCATGTATGATCATGATTATAGGGGAGGTGTGCTCTCCTCGCATTTCCTTATCAGGTATGCAAATGAAAGAGGGGGGTGGCGGGCTCTTCCTGCCTTGGCTTAACCTATAAGTACATAAAAGCAATTGGAGATGTGCTCTCAATGCCTTGCTTATCATGTATACACATGAAAGAGAGAGGAGGCGTGCTCTCTTTGCCGCAACTTTTCATGCATGCACGTGAATGAGAGGGGAGGTGTGCTCTCAATGCCTTGCTTATCATGTATGATCATGATTAGAGGGGAGGTGTTCTCTCCCGGCATTGGCTTATCATATTTACACATGAAAGA
>NW_023260390.1:0-8652 GCF_009762535.1 Notolabrus celidotus | reverse complement strand
ACCTAGACAGTGAAAGGATGTGGTGGCAATGTGTGTTGTGTCAGAGAGCATGGCACACCTCGATGGGTGCAGAGGTGTCCATGAGGTGTTGTCTGTTTGGACTTTGACTTGTGTGGATTGGATTATTTTTCCAACAATGGAGTTTACATGGAGTTTGCATGGACTAAAGAGGAACCAGGCACAGAGACAAGAGGTGAAGTGGATTGGTCTTTATTGGTAAGTCTTTCAGTAGTTACAGATGAAAGGGCATGACATTGAAATACTTTGTCACAAGTGTTGGTTGAATACAAAGGAGTTTGGTTTGAGGACATGATGCTTGGTGGAAGGTTCACTCTTGGGTCCACTGCCTGCGCAAGGATGAACAAGTTGGACTTGGCACTGAAGGTTCCTTTGATGAGAGAAGGACTGCAACAGACAAGAAGACAAGTTTGACTTTAATACATGGTGTCAAAGGTGTGGATGTTGAATCTTCCTCTGGAGTCCAGCAGCTGGGTGTTCCTTCCACATCCTGAAGCCTTTGGAGATGAAGTTCACAGTCAATGGCTGATTGAAGACAAGTTCTCCAATGAATGTGTCACCTGAGCAAGGTAGCTGGTGGTGAAGGAGGAACAACAACAAGAAGAACATGGAGGACTGGAGGTTCCTTTGGCAGAGCAAGGGTGTGGGAAGTGTAACAAAGGATGCAACAGACAACAACACAGCTTTGGCTTTAATGGAGATTTGTTTGAGGACATGAAGCATGTTTGAAAGAGTGTTGGTGTGTGCAGATGGTTATGGAGGTTGGAGTGTTGGTGAGTCCTTCCACCACCTGAAACAAGTGGAGATGAAGGGCACAGTCAATAGCTGAATGGCAAAGCAGTTGAAGAATGAAGGAAGACATGAGTTGAAGAATGAACATGTCTTACCTTGGCAAGTTAGCATTGCATGGAGGAGTGGAGTTTCCATTGAGCAGGGAATCATGGTTGTGACATTGGCAGAGCAAGGCAGTGGACTTGTGGATTGCAGCAGACAAGAAGAAATGTGTAGCTTTAATACAGAGTAGTTGTAGAACATGAAGCATGTTGCAAGGATTGTTGGTATGAGGTTGGATGTTCCTCTTGAGTCCACCAGCAGAGTGTTCCTTCCACCAAGGCTTACCACCACCTGAATTCAGCCTGAGGAGGTGGAGTACACAGTCAATAGGCAACAAGTGTAGCAATGAATGAAGAAATGGGTTCAACAATGGATGTGTTACCTGAGCAAGGTAGTTGGTGAAGGAGGATCAACATGGAGCCAAAGGGAGTGGGGAACTGCAACAGACATGGATCAATGGTTAGCTTAGCATGGTAGCTGGTGGAGGCCTGCAGCATGGTTGAACAAACATTTGACTGGAGTGTGCAGAGTACAGAGTGTGGTGTTACTTACCTTGTTTCTGTGGTGTGACTGGCCAGGGTAGTTGGTGAAGGAGGACCACCGTGGAGCCAAAGGGAGTGTGGAACTGGAACAGACATGGAGCACATGGTTAGCTTAGCCTGAGCAAACATTTAGCCAGAGTGTTACTTGCCTTGGTATTCCTGTGTGTGTTGGACCAGGGGTATTCCCCGGTGCCTCTTCTCGTTTGCCTCTGCTCGGTTGACTCGCGCAGGTCGACTCGCTTACCCCTACCCTCGCTGTTCCCCTGCCACTCGCATGTCCCTGGGCCTCGCTGTCCTGCCCCTCGCTCAGTCTTTGCCCACGGGTCTTCGCACTAAGCGGTCTGAGGAAGCGCGGCCGGGAGCAGGCTGGCACAGGCTGACACTGCCTGGCGCTGCACTGACGCTTCCGCTGACGCTTCACCCCCAGGACACTCTAAGTACACCCCAGGCACCACTCACACAGGTGAACCACATTGCAATCAGCCACTCCCCACACCTCATTGGTCCACTGCAGCCACACCCCCACCACACACCCCCCCATGTGACACCAACCAGCCAATGGCAACCCCTCCCAGTCTGTCCCACTGCAAAAAACACTTAGTGCAACAAGTGGAAAAACCTCCTTAAACAAGTAACTCCCCACCAATGTCTCCACACATCTCTAACAACAAATTCCAACTACATTCCTGAAAAAGTTAGGGCCCAAACTACAAGTTACTTGGGATTCTCAAGTGACTACAAACAATTACCATTAATCCCTCACCACTAACGGTTCCAAATACCAAAACCCTAAGTGACTACTATCACACATATTCCTACCCAGAGTGGCACTGTACAATCATGTTCCCCATCTTGGTCAAAGCAACACATTGGGGGAAGACTTATCTGGCTAAGACACGTCTTCCCACACTCTTTCCTACACTACTCCCACACTACATGGAACTCTTCTTGTCCCAAAACCCTTTACAAGTGTGTCAGAGGATCCACAAATGTGCACTCTGACATCTACACATGTGCACCCTGAACTCTAAGTCTTTAGACCACTTTGCAAAGGCAAACCTCAAGTCTTGAAAGGGGACTTGCAGTTCAGAGTGCACATTTGTCGATCCATGACACACTTGCAACAACATTAACAGCTCCATATGCTCACCACACATAATCTACCTCTATCTCTGTGATAAAGCCTACACCCCACATTAACATCGACACACCAGCCAGTCAGTTTGTATGGACTTCACCCGAGCAACTGACCCATATGGCTCTAGTCTGCTTGTGTTGTCACCGTGAGGTTTCCACAGACTACTACCAGAGACACTCATGTGTATGTGAGAGACAAACACAATCACTCTTTACATACCGTGACTGGAGACTTCCAGGAGGCGTAGATCCCTCGTCGGTGACACACAAACTCATCTGCACGCCGCTTCAAGAGGAAGGTAAGTCGTCCATCTGCTCACACACACATGTTGAATCTCCTGCACAGACCAGCGTGTATAGGACTCGGACACAAGTAGGACCTGGAAAGGACCTCGCCGCTTTAGTGTTTCCAGGACTTCCTCCTGAAATAAAGAGCACAGTCACCAGGTTACAAGTCAGGTAGGAGGGCAGCAACACTTGTACACACATGCAGAAATAAATCATTCCAAATGCTTACCTCTTATGTTGTGCAGCTCCATCTTGGGACTGCTGGTGCCAGTGATGCTGGAGATGCTGGGACTGGACATCAAAGACCAGTATCTGAAGAGACCAGGAGGACAGATCACAAACACACAAGCTGGATCAGTCAACACATCTACCAAGAACCAAGCCCTCACATAATAATAATACACCAACTGTTGTGTTGTGTCTCTTTCTTTCTTGTTTCTACTCACCATGCACTCATCTGCATTCTTCTGGAACTCCACATGAACCCTGATGACTGTAGACCTCATGGCAGGCATCCCTGGTCTGCAGTAAAACCTGGAAGAGTCAGACACCACAGCACTTAGAATATGTCCATCATTCAGTCAATCCCACATTAGTACTGAAACATACAAGACAGCAAAGTATCACTTACTGTAGCAGAGCTGTCACAGGTTCAGTTTAACACTCCACAGAGAGGTTGTTGTGCTTCATCTATCAGAGAACTGGTGACACAAAACATCACATTGTATACACATGTAAGTCAATCAATTAACCAACCACTCACTCACTCAATCATCCAGCCAATCAATCAATTAACCAACCAACCACTCACTCACTCAATCAGCCACCCAATCAACCAACCAACCACTCAATCATCCAGCCAATCAATCAATTAACCAACCAACCACTCAATCATCCAGCCAATCAATCAATCATTCAATTAACCAACCACTCACTCAATCAGCCAATCAATCAATCAATCAATCATTCAATTAACCAACCACTCACTCACTCACTCAATCAGCCAGCCAGCCAATCATTCAATTAACCAATCATTCAATTAACCAACCACTCACTCAATCAGCCAGCCAGCCAATCAATCAATAATTCAATTAAACAATCAATCATTCAATTAACCAATCATTCAATTAACCAACCACTCACTCACTCAATCAGCCAGCCAGCCAATCAATCATTCAATTAACCAATCAATCATTCAATTAACCAACCACTCACTCAATCAGCCAATCAATCAATCAACCAACCACTCAATCAGCCAGCCAAACAATGAATCAATCAACTAACCAATAAATTAAACCTTCATCAATCAATTAACCACGCAGGATACATCAACACAAGCCAGTCCTATCAGCAACAACTCACACACACCTGTGACTCTGCACCAGTGTTTATTACATGTGGGTTTATAGAGGATTCTTTGCAGAAGGAGGACAGGAGGAAGAGCAACAGACAGAGTGCAGAGAGGGAGGTACAGAGAGACAGAGGTGG
This sequence comes from Notolabrus celidotus, assembly GCF_009762535.1. Classification (NCBI taxonomy): domain Eukaryota; kingdom Metazoa; phylum Chordata; class Actinopteri; order Labriformes; family Labridae; genus Notolabrus; species Notolabrus celidotus. Next base: position 4,345 of record NW_023260390.1, on the reverse strand, counting down.
AAAGACAGAGATCAACAGAGAGGTGTACAAAGACAGACATGGAAAGAGAGAGACAGAGGTGTACAGACACAGAGACGTGTACAGAGACAGAGACATGTAGAGACAGGTGGAAAGACAGAGAGCTGTAGAGAGACAGAGAGGTGTACACAGAGACACAGAGGTGGAAAGACAGAGACAGACAGAGAGGTGTAGAGAGACAGAGAGGTGTACAGAGACACAGAAATGTAGAGACAGGTGGAAAGACAGAGACACAGAGAGGTGTAGACAGACAGAGACAGAGAGGTGTACACAGAGACACAGAGGTGGAAAGACAGAGACAGACAGAGAGGTGTAGAGACACAGAGAGACAGAGAGGTGTACAAAGACAGAGAAATGTAGAGACAGGTGGAAAGAGAGAGACACAGAGAGGTGTAGACAGACAGAGACAGAGAGGTGTACACAGAGACACAGAGGTGGAAAGACAGAGACAGACAGAGAGGTGTAGAGAGACAGAGAGGTGTACACAGAGACACAGAGGTGGAAAGACAGAGACAGACAGAGAGGTGTAGAGAGACAGAGAGAGGTGTAGAGAGGTGTAGAGAGAGACAGAGAGATTTGAAATTAGAACTTATATTATGTTTATTCTTCTTCATATATGTAAGTATACAAGATGAAGCATTCATAGGACCCAACATTCACACACAGACTGACTGCAGGTCATTCAGAGAGAACAGGATGCAAACTCCACACACACCAGCACCACAGTTCAACCCAAGTGTGAGGCCAACATGCAGCACGGCAACCAGCATGCCACTTTTATTTTACAACATTTAACAACACAAGAAGTTGACTGTTTGGTTACATTAAGCAACATTACTGAGTTACACATTAGGGGCAGGGCTTACTTCACTAACAGGCAGACATCTCTTTATTATATTTTCTTAGAAACAACATAAAGACACAGAGGTCATGTGTATTACAGACTATCAACTAAATGTGAGACATGCAATTATCAACTATGAGAAGGGGAGGGAGGGGCCAACATTCTTCCTGTTCAGGGTCTTCAAAGAGAGGCCTTAGCACATCTGGTTGCCTAGGGGAAGGTGAAGAGAAAGGAAAAAGTGAGCCTTCATAGAAACCCCAAGTCCAACATTGTGATAGTGCCTGTGACCCTGTTGTGCATGCAGAGCTTCTTACCAGTGGTTGGTGGCTGCAAGGCTCACACTTCCCATCCCAGGAGGACGAGGAGGAGCATGACGGGCTGCAGGTGACTCCAACACCATGTGCTCAGTAGCTAAATTAACACAAACACACTTAAACTTTAATCAGCTGTATTGACAATTTACACTCAACACACTTCATTCATCACTCTGTCTTTGTGCATACCCAAGGCTTGATTCAAGGACACAAAGCTCTTCAATCCACAATCCTTATTACAGCCATTCAGGGTGTCATTTATCAGTCCTTATAACAGTCTTTAAGGGTGTCAATTAACAGTCCTTATTACAGTCTTTAAAGGTGTCAATTAACAGTCCTTATTACAGTCATTAAGTGTGTCCTTTATCAGTCCTTATTACAGTCTTTAAAGGTGTCAATTAACAGTCCTTATTACAGTCATTAAGTGTGTCCTTTATCAGTCCTTATTACAGTCTTTAAAGGTGTCAATTAACAGTCCTTATTACAGTCATTAAGTGTGTCCTTTATCAGTCCTTATTACAGTCTTTAAAGGTGTCAATTAACAGTCCTTATTACAGTCTTTAAAGGTGTCAATTAACAGTCCTTATTACAGTCATTAAGGGTGTGCTTTAACAGTCCTTATTACAGTCTTTAAGGGTGTCCTTTAACAGTCCTTATTACAGTCTTTAAGTGTGTCATTTAACAGTCCTTATTACAGTCATTAAGTGTGTCCTTTATCAGTCCTTATTACAGTCATTAAGGGTGTGCTTTATCAGTCCTTATTACAGTCTTTAAGGGTGTCGTTTAACAGTCCTTATTACAGTCTTTAAGGGTGTCGTTTAACAGTCCTTATTACAGTCTTTAAGGGTGTCGTTTAACAGTCCTTATTACAGTCTTTAAGGGTGTCGTTTAACAGTCCTTATTACAGTCATTAAGTGTGTCCTTTAACAGTCCTTAATACAGTCTTTAAGGGTGTCCTTTAACAGTCCTTATTACAGTCTTTAAGGGTGTCATTTAACAGTCCTTATTACAGTCTTTAAGGGTGTCATTTAACAGTCCTTATTACAGTCTTTAAGGGTGTGCTTTAACAGTCCTTATTACAGTCTTTAAGGGTGTCGTTTAACAGTCCTTATTACAGTCTTTAAGGGTGTCCTTTAACAGTCCTTATTACAGTCTTTAAGGGTGTCATTTAACAGTCCTTATTACAGTCTTTAAGGGTGTCCTTTAACAGTCCTTATTACAGTCTTTAAGGGTGTCGTTTAACAGTCCTTATTACAGTCTTTAAGGGTGTCATTTAACAGTCCTTATTACAGTCTTTAAGGGTGTCGTTTAACAGTCCTTATTACAGTCTTTAAGGGTGTCATTTAACAGTCCTTATTACAGTCTTTAAGGGTGTCATTTAACAGTCCTTATTACAGTCATTAAGGGTGTCATTTAACAGTCCTTATCACAGTCATTAAAGGTGTCATTTAACAGTCCTTATTACAGTCATTAAGGGTGTCCTTTATCAGTCCTTATTACAGTCTTTAAAGGTGTCAATTAACAGTCCTTATTACAGTCTTTAAGGGTGTCATTTAACAGTCCTTATTACAGTCTTTAAGGGTGTCATTTAACAGTCCTTATTACAGTCTTTAAGGGTGTCATTTAACAGTCCTTATTACAGTCTTTAAGGGTGTCCTTTAACAGTCCTTATAACAGTCTTTACTCTACTTTAACTTATTAGACTACTTTAACTTATCAGACTACTTTAACTTATTAGACTACTTTAACTTATTAGACTACTTTAACTTATTAGACTACTTTAACTTATTACACTACTTTAACTTATTAGACTGCTTTAACTTAGTGTGCATTAATTAATTAAACTGCTTTAACTTTTAAGTCTGCTTTAACTGCTTTAACTTTTAAGTCTGCTTTAACTGCTTTAACTTATTAGACTGCTTTACCTTATTAGTGTGCATTAATTAAACTGCTTTAACAAATTAAACTACTTTAACTTATCAGACTACTTTAACTTATTAGACTACTTTAACTTATTAGACTACTTTAACTTATAAGACTACTTTAACTTATAAGACTACTTTAACTTATTAGACTGCTTTAACTTATTAGACTGCTTTAACTTATAAGACTACTTTAACTTATTAGACTGCTTTAACTTATTAGACTGCTTTAACTTATTAGACTACTTTAACTTATCAGACTACTTTAACTTATTAGACTACTTTAACTTATAAGACTACTTTAACTTATTAGACTGCTTTAACTTATTAGACTGCTTTAACTTATTAGACTACTTTAACTTATTAGACTGCTTTAACTTATTAGACTGCTTTACCTTATTAGTCTGCTTTAATTAATTAAACTGCTTTAACTTATAAGACTACTTTCACTTATTAGATTACTTTAACTTATCAGACTGCTTATACTTATTAGACTACTTAACTGCTTTAACTTATTAGTCTGCTTTAACTGCTTTAACTTATTACACTACTTTAACTTATGAGACTACTTTAACTTATGAGACTGCTTTAACTAATTAGACTGCTTTAACTTATTAGACTGCTTTAACTTATTAGACTGCTTTAACTTATTAGACTGCTTTAACTTATTAGACTACTTTAACTTATTAGACTACTTTAACTTATTAGACTGCTTTAACTTATTAGACTGCTTTAACTTATTAGACTACTTTAACTTATTAGACTGCTTTAACTTATTAGACTACTTTAACATATTAGTCTGCTTTAACTTATTATACTGCTTTAACTTATTAGACTGCTTTAACTTATTAGACTGCTTTAACTTATTAGACTGCTTTAACTTATTAGACTGCTTTAACTTATTAGACTGCTTTAACTTATTAGACTGCTTTAACTTATTAGACTGCTTTAACTTATTAGACTGCTTTAACTTATGAGACTACTTTAACTTATTAGACTGCTTTAACTTAGTGTGCATTAATTAATTAAACTGCTTTAACTTTTAAGTCTGCTTTAACTGCTTTAACTTAGTAGTCTGCATTAATTAATTAAACTGCTTTAACAAATTAAACTACTTTAACTTATTAGATTACTTTAACTTATCAGACTGCTTATACTTATTACACTACTTAACTGCTTTAACTTATTAGACTACTTTAACTTATGAGACTACTTTAACTTATTAGACTACTTTAACTTATGAGACT
>NW_023260389.1:0-2500 GCF_009762535.1 Notolabrus celidotus | reverse complement strand
TATTGTTTGTTGTTGTTTATTGTTTGTTGTTGTTTGTTGTTTGTTGTTTGTTGTTTTGACTTTTTGTTGACGTTGTTTTTTTAATGTGTTCTTAACGACCAGGTCACCAGGATGCAGCTTCCTCGTTGGTTGCTAGGCGCATCTCTGTGCTTGCTATGCATCACAGAGGTCTGGACGGCGACCTTCAAGCTGGCTCTGATTGGCCCGTGGTCATGTGACCCCATGTTTTCCCGAGCGATGCCGACGGCCGCGGCTAACCTGGCGTTGTCACGGTTACGCAGCGACAGCGGCCTAAGCAGAGGATACTGGTACGACGTGAAACTGCTGGAGGAGGACTGCTCTGTCTCCAAAGGTTCGTTAACCAATCAGAACACAGGATGCTGATTGGTTCTATGATTATAGAGGGTCTAACCCTGATTGGTTGATTTTGTTTTCTTATTTCCAGCGCTCTCAGAACTCGGAGAGATGGAGGTTACGGACACGCCTACATCGGACCCTTTAACCCCGCCCTCTGTCACGCTGCCGCCTTATATGCTGAGCACTGGGAGGCGGGGCTTGCCTCTCCTGGCTGCCTTGACACTAATTGGCCGAACCTTCCTCCCATAACTCCTCCCAGTAAAGTCCTGTTCACCGTGCTCAGGTTCTTCCGCTGGGCGCACGTTGCTGTCGTCACAGGTGAGGGGCGTGGCTTCACATGGAGACTTTGAGGGGGTGTGGTCTAGCACGATGATGTCATTACAAGAGGGCGTGAACTAATTGTTGTTACTCTAACTCCTCTTCTCTCTTTTTGTCCCGCCTCAGCTCCGTCCGACCTATGGGAGAGCACCGGACAGGAAGTGGCCGCCGCCCTCAGGTCTCAAGGACTCTGCCATGGGTCCGGTGGTCACCATGGAGTCGAGAAGAACGGTGGACCTCGAGAGGCGCTCAGAGAAATCCAAGAGGCAGACAAGGTCAAAGGTCAGAGCTGAAGATGCAGTCACAGGAAGTGCATCTTCACTCAGAGGGTCAAACATTAACATATGAAGAACTGTGTTTCATCTTTACTCAGTGGTGATCATGTGCATGACCTCCGTCCTGATTGGTGGAGAGGACCAGCGGAGCTCTATTGGCTGCCCTGGACATGGGGATGGTTTCTGAGGCTACGTGTTTATTCCATACGACGCCCTGCTGTACGCCATGCCGTACCAGGTGATCAATCCCTCCGACCATCAGCTGTTCAATTCAATAACTGATTCTATACTCTGAGTAGTGTTGTTCCACCTGTGACCTGAGGGGGCGCTGTTTCTCTGTGACACTACAGAACTTTAATCATATATTTAAACATGGTCCGATCAAACGGACACATCACCATGTGTTTATGTAGAAACTGCAGTTCCCTGAGCGTCCACTAGAGGTGGCCTCCTGCAGTGAGCAGTCCCCATAGAGCCCCATGTTAACACAAACAGGAAGTCCTCCTTCAAAATAAAGTCCCCCTCTTCTGTCCAATCAGGATACAGTGTTCCCTCAGCTGACCAACAGTACGAAGCTTCGTCACGCCTACAGCGCCGTCATGGACCGTGACCATGGCGTCCGACGAAACTTCTACGAAGCTTTCCGTCAGGCTCAAATGAAGCGAGAGATCCGCTCAGCTGTGGCCGCCACGGAGGTAACACACATCACTTCCTGTCTACAAAACGCACAACTTAAACTACACACACAGTTAGAGATGATGTCAACACGCCGATGATGGTTTCATGTTCCCTGGTTTTGTCTGCAGGTGTCTCCGGTGTTCGGGACCATCTTCAACATGGTGTACTTTGTTGCTAAGGCAGTGGAGGAGCGTCGTCAGGCAGGGGGCGGGCACTGGGTGACGGGCAATCAGCTCGTCCACTCAGACGGAGGCTTCGACTTCCAGGGTTTCAACCAGGTCAGAAGCTTTAACCCGTTCTTCTGTTTTGACCCTAAATCTCACGCGATGGAGAAGACGGCGTCCCCTTCACTGTCGTCTGTTCTTCATCAGGTGTTGTACGGAGGGAAGGAGGGGCGGGGCATGCAGGCCAGGTACGTGGTGTTGGACAGCAGTGGCGACCGACTCGTACCCACTCACTCCCTCGCGCCGTCACACACAGACGGGACAGTCGGAGGTCTGAGACAGCTGAGTCACTCCTTTAACTTCCCCGGAGGAAAACCCCCCACGGCCAGCTTCTGTTGGTTCGATCCAGATGTGACCTGCAGCAGCGGTGCGTTCACTGACCCTCAGGAAGGGTGGAAACTTACACCTAAGCAGATTTAGTCTGTCAGACAGAAGGGAACTGTGACATGAAGAGTCTTTAATCTGTGTCAGTGATGAGGTGTTCAGGTGCTGCTGGGAAAGTTCAGTTGTTTACAGTTAAAGAAACAATGATGTTAAAATATCTGTTTATTCTGCAGGTTTGGACTCAACCACATTATTCTTCCTCTTCCTGTTAATCTGCACTGTGATTGGACTTATACTTTCCTGGATCAAGTAAAACCACACACA
>NW_023260388.1:0-8988 GCF_009762535.1 Notolabrus celidotus | reverse complement strand
TGTATTTTATACAGTCTATGGGCTGAACAAGCTCCGAGCTCTGACTTCCTGTTACAGACCGGATGGCGTTGTGACGTATGAAAAACACTGAAAACTGAAACGGCTGGTTTCAGCACACATTTACAGAAAGGTGGAGAAATCAGAACAGGGCAGAATGGATTCTTTTCCTTTTCAGGGGGTTTGTAGACAGGGACACATATTTCAGGTAGAGAACCATTAAAAGGTTGATTTTGCATGATATGTCACCTTTAGTTTTCATGATGAGACGATGACGAACGAAAACATTTACTGGCGGATCGTCGGACATTCAGAATCCATGTTTCCCTCTGTGCTGTGCTTCTTAAAGATGGCGTGATGACTTCCTGTGACAGGCTGAGTTATGATCTGAGGGGCTCAGTGTTAGCTTGGTCTCTACCTGCAGCAGGTGTGCTGTATGAACCAGCTCTCCTCACCTCCATGCATCTCTCATCTTCATTGATGGGTTTTACCCCCCGGTGTGCGTTAGTGACAAAAACACAACCGGGGGGACGTCTGTTTAATATTTGATGTTTGCTGTTTTTGACGCCATCACCGTAAAAAGCTCTGCGTCTACAGCTTTATTCCAGTTTGTTGATACACCAGACACCAGGCATTTATTAAGTTTGGATCAACTTGTCATCAAAGATGCAACTGTTACGGGTGTGAGGGTGAACCCAAAAGCAGCATACTGGAGCCCCGGAGGAAACAGCAGGTAACAGTCTTGACTAACCAGGTAACACAAAGTCTTATGAGATGCTGGATCTCCTCAGCAGGAATGCTGTTCAGCTTCTCAGGAGGTGTGGAGGTTCAGGCTGGAAACAGACGAGGAACAGGCAAATCTCTTGGTCGGGGACAGAAGGCTGAGGTAGTAACCAGGGCAGAAACGAGGAAGGAAGGAAGGTCTGGGACAGGCAGGGTCCAAACCAGGAGAGCAATCCGAGGAAGACTGCTGGAGAGTCTTGCATAGCAGAGAACAATCTGGCACTGAGTGAGCTGAAACCGGGACTTAAATACTGGCAGCAGGTAATGAGGAACAGGTGATGTGTGTTGGCCTAATGAGGAGAGTGTGGTTCAGGTAAACGAAGGGAAACTGAAGGGGAGTGGAAATGTACTGGGCTGAGAGACGGAGCAGGTGTGGCAGGTGATAACTGTGACAGCAGATGCATTTAAGAGTGTCGTGAACTGACTGTGTCCAGTGCAGGTGCATTCAGGGACCGTCGTAAAAGTGCAATACAGCCCTTATATTGTGTTCATGGCATTTTTATTTGAATCAAGAGAATCAAACATCTTCATAGTGGTCACATCAAGAATGTTTTCTTTTTACTTGTTTGCAGTTGAAGGCTAAATCATTAAACTTCAGATATTAAACAAAAGTGTTAAAAGAGTGAAATATTGACTATTTGAACACTTGGTATAACCCTGATACTGATATCTGATCGACTACATGAATTATTTTAAAGAGAGGAAATGTTTTTGCAAAAATCAAAGAGTAAAATCTGACTAAAACTAACAGGCATATTTGTCTGAAGACTAAACCTAAAATAGCTGCCAAAATTACCACTACCAAGCACAGTGGTTTAAAGTAGTTTGATGTTTTCTGAACACTTCCAGGTATTCATCTGTTTCTCTGTTTGTGTTTTCTGGGCAAGCAACAAACTTTTTTTGGCCACTTTGGGGAGAAGGGACTGAGCGTGATCTTGATATCTTATATATTAATGTTATTGTGAGTCGCTCATGAATGTACCCAGCAGATAGAGAACCAAATGATCTTTAAAGTGAAGCAGAGTTTGTAGCCAGCTCTTTAAGATAAGTCCAGTATCCACTCTCTATTAGCTCTGATTTTATTCTCCTGGGGGAAATATGCTGCCGTTTAGATTCTAAATGCTCAATTAAGTTCCCCAGCTGTACTGTCCTTATTTCCTGTATGCTGTCTTCTGTTAAGCAGGTACTTAACGGTTGATTTATAGAGCTTCTTTTAAATTGAAATCAGCTTCCTGCTGGGGCTGAACCACGTGGGGTCGAGGGTAGGGATGCACCGATCCTACTTTTTAGGTCCTGATACTGATACCTTGGATTTGGTGTCTGCCGATACCGATATTGAACCGATCTGATCCCTGTATTGATTTAACAATCTCTACTCCTTAATGTGAGGATATAATCATGTTTTGGCAACTTCAGGCTTAAAAGTTCTATATAAATACATTTTTACTTACTTATTAAAATCTGAACACCATGCTGCATTGAAGAAGACGTTAAACTTTGCATTAGGACCATAAACTCATTATGGAGCAGTTTGCTGCAGCAGTAAATTAACCAGAAGTTAGCTTCCTATGAGACTTCTTTTTGCAACCAGCAGTCACCCCCTGCTATCCGTAAGAGAGAATTTGGATTTAAGGCACTTTCGCTCACAAAACCAAACAATCCTCACTTCACACATCGCCATCTGGAGAGACAGGACCCTAAAGTGTCTGAGAGCCCCCTTACAAAGGAGTGTAGTCCCTATTAAAGAAACTGCCTCGCTCTAACTGTTCTCTTCTGGGGTGTTTGAACATGTTATTCATGTCCATGCAGAGTCTGTCATTTTCATTCTGCTGCTAACAGAGGAGTAAGTCTAAATCTAAAACATGAACTAAATGTGTAAATGTTAAAGTGTGTGACCTGTTCAAAGCTTCATGTTCCAGCAGAGTATCCATGCTGCTGCTGCTGCTGCTGGGAGCAGGTAAACACTGAACTTTCTCAGCCTTTGATCAATGGACGGCTTCAGTAATTAGAGGAACGATTGTTAGTGCTGGTGCAGAAAACTGAGGCTAATGAGAGAGCTGCAGGTACACCAGCAGGGCTAATGGGTCTCTGTTCCTAATTGGTGTTTTAAGAGATACTCGAGCCAGAAATCTACATTTTGAGCACTGAGAACACAGAGCCTGGACTGAAATGTTTCTCTGTTATGAAAGAAATAGAGTCCTTCTGTCATGGAAGATCATACGATGAGTGACAAAGACCCAACATCAAGACAGGACAAGATCCAGTCCCATCTTCCAGACAGGACTCAGTCTGATCTCATCTTAATCCACCATGAGCAGAGCACTTTGCAGCATTTAGCAAGTTACAGTGGCAAGGACAAACTTCCTTTAACAGGCAGAAACCTCCAGCAGGACCAGACTCATGTTAGACACACATCTGCTGAGACCGTGTTGGAGAGAGGGATAGAGGGAGATGAAGAGAGAGAGAGAGAGGTGATAGTGGGGAGATGGATAGTAGTAGTTTCAGCAGCTGGAGTCTGGCACGTCCACAGCAGCAGAGATCCAGAGGAACCTACGAGACAAGGGAGCTCAGGGACTCCAGAAAGGTCTAAGAAAAGAGAGAAGAGAGGGAGACCAGAAAAAAGAAAAAGAGCAGAAAAAATGGTGAAAGAATGACAGAAGAACAAGGAAGGAATGAAAGGGAAAAGGAATGAGAAAGAGAAAGAAAGAAGGAATGGAAGAAAGAAAAGGAATGAAAGAAAGGAATGAAAGGAAAAAGGAATGAAAGAAAGGACAGAAACAAAACAGAAAGAAAGAAAAAAGGAATGAAAGGAAAAAGGGATGAAAGAAAGAAGGAAAGAAAGAAAGAAAAGGAATGAAAGAAAGAAAAGGAATGAAAGGAAAAAGGGATGAAAGAGAGAAAGAAAGAAGGAAAGAAACAAAGAAAGAAAAGGAATGAAAGGAAAAAGGAATGAAAGAAAGGACAGAAACAAAACAGAAAGAAAGAAAAAAGGAATGAAAGGAAAAAGGGATGAAAGAAAGAAGGAAAGAAAGAAAGAAAAGGAATGAAAGAAAGAAAAGGAATGAAAGGAAAAAGGGATGAAAGAAAGGACAGAAACAAAACAGAAAGAAAGAAAAAAGGAATGAAAGGAAAAAGGGATGAAAGAGAGAAAGAAAGAAGGAATGAAAGAAAGGAATGAAAGAAAGAAAAGGAATGAAAGGAAAAAAGGGATAAAAGAGAGAAAGAAAGAAGGTAGGAATGAAAGAAAGAAAGGAATGAAAGGAAAAAAGAATAAAAGAACAGGACAGAAACAACAGAAAGAAAGAAAAAAGGAATGAAAGGAAAAAGGGATGAAAGAGAGAAAGAAAGAAGGAAAGAAAGAAAGAAAAGGAATGAAAGGAAAAAGGAATGAAAGAAAGGACAGAAACAAAAAAGAAAGAAAGAAAAAACGAATTAATGAAAGAAAGAAAAAAGGAATGAAAGGAAAAAAGGATGAAAGAGAGAAAGAAAGAAGGAATGAAACAAGGAAAGGAATGAAGGAAAGGAATGAAAGAAAGGAATGAAAGGAAAAAGAATGAAAGAGTGACAGAAAAAAAGGAGAAAGCAAGAAAGAAAAGAAAGTAAGGACGGAAAGAAGAAAGAAAGAAGAACAGAGTGGTTAGTAACTTTAATGGGACAGGAAGAGTTAAAGTGAGAGACAGGCAGAGAGAGGAGAGAGAGGGAGAGACAGGATCCCAGAGTGTGTGTCCTAGACATTCCTCTCTTAAGTTAGAGTCGTCCTCTCCATCATCCGAGTCCTAATCCGGTCAATGCTTGAATCCAAGTCTGAGTCGTTAGTGCTCAAGTCGAAGTCGAGTCATGTGTCCTGAAAATCAGAGCTCATGTCTGAGTCCTGGACTTGAGTATAAAAGGACACTCCAGAGAAGCTGAGCGTCTCAGAAGTAAAGATGGGAGGAGGATCACCACTCTGTGAGAGACTGCATGGTTCAACAGATTCAGAATAATGCTCACCTCACCTTTTCCCTCAGTCTTCTAAGCATCTAATTTAACATTATGGGTCCAAATGTGCTCACACATTTATGGATAATAAGCAGTTATGGTGCATTAGTTTTTATTTGTATGAGTACACAACATTAAGAGCTCTGCCTCTCATATAAGGGATTTATTCTAACATGTGGAAAGCTTATAAAGCATTTAGAAATATTACCATCTCAGCATCTCATCTCAATTTCGCGCAGCAACACGAGTTAAAAGCATGCTTTAATTAATAATTCACACTGTGGTGTTGTCATTTATTCAAAGGAAAGGCTTTCAAATACTTCTCAAACTGAGTCAGATTATAAACTGATCAGAAAAAAAGGTTTACAAAGGACAAGGAGGGTTCCCTCTTTCTTTCAAAGTGATGAATGTCCTCCTCAGTCCCTGACCCTCACAGGGACAGGGACTCTCCTCCCTGCCTAACATATATCTTCAGTTTACATGAGAGCAGGTTTACTGCTAAGAACAGTTTCAAAGGGCAACCGTGAGTAATAAAGACAGAACCGGGGACTAATACGAATTGGCTGGTGGTTAACAAGTCCCCTGCCTCCACGCTCTAAGCCACATCTCTTCTTTAAGTATCCGTCTGTGACAAAGAGGCGTCGTCCAGAATAATAACGATGAAGGTTTCCCATAATGAAGATGGAGCGAGGGCGGGTAGACGCTGAATGGAGGCGTATTGCTCAGCAGGTAGAGTGAAGTGTTATTAACACTGCCAGAGTTAATGACCACACTCCCTCTGGGTGTGTGGAAATGTATGCAATTTGATAAAAGCTTCCATCCAAACATATCAAGTGCAGCAGCTGAGTCTGAGTCGCTGGAGGGTTTTAAACCGGCACCAGATTCAGAGGAAGTTTCAGACATGCTCAGTTTGTTACAGAGATCTGGTTCGAACATCTGCTGAAGGCTTAATGTGTGTATTTGATATGTGAATGCTTTAAAGTAAGGCAAAGTTGGTGTGGATGCTGTCATACTGTTGTCTTCCAATGTCTTCATTTATAGAAATCTGCACATTATTAAAATCTCTTGATATTTCAACCATTTCATGATTGATCAGAGACTGAAAAGTCAACAGTTGGAGAGACTTTGAACCATACTACAATTTAAATTGATTTAAAGCTAGGGTTGGTAGTCACAGAAAACTAGCATGAGTTTGAATGTAGCATTTCCTCAGGACTACGTCTAACCCGTCCCCCCCTTCCCTCGGAGCTCCTCCAAAACGACGCCCCTGCGACCATATGATGGTGACTGATTCAAAACCGGTCCTCACCAAAACATTCTCATAGTGAAAGTTAAAAACACAAACAAACATGGCTGCTGTTAGCACTCACAACTGTCATGCTAGCATTATCCAGTTGTACTGGTGACACGATATCAGGAGAAAAGTTATAACACATATATAACACTGTAACAACTCTACTGTTTGTTAAACGTGTTCAGTGTAGATGTTCTTAATTCCTACAGTGTTGACAGTCAGTGAAGGCATCAGGAGAGGTGTAGAGTGTGTGAGTGGGAGAGAGGAGAGACAAGAGGAGAAGTTCTTCATTCATTCAAACATTGATTGTTGTTTTGTTGGTTGGCGTGGTAACGGCCGACAGTGACGGGTTATTAAAGATCAACGTGTTCACGAATCGGCTCGTCATCACTACAGCGTCCGGATGGACGCTACAATACATCTACATTTCTGTAGGACTTACTAAATGTCATTAATTCTTCTGCTTGTCAGAGCCCCCGTGGTGAGAGCTTTTTAGACTCTGATCCGGACTACAGTCCTGAGCAAAGACCCTCATGGGGTCAGAGGGGACAGGCCCGAGGTGGAGCGAGAGGGTCAGTCAGTAGAGTCAGGGGAAGCAGAGATAGAACAGCAGGACGGGATTTGATTGGTTTGATAAATTAGACCCCAAAAAACGGTGATTGGTTGGTGTTTTCCCAGGTTTACTCCGGCTGTAGATAGCAGCTTTTTTCACTCTTTTTTAAGAACACATAATGTATTGATTACCATCTGGACATAAAGATCATTTTAACCAGTATAACAAAAAGTGGATCTAAATCTGACGACCAACCCCAGCTTTAAGGATGCAGAAGTGTTGTGATAGAACGAAGAGTCAGTGAGAATCGCTCTGAAATTGAGGTCTTGAGCACTGCCAGTGCAAAAAAAATGGCGTAAATGGACACAGGCCCATAAAGTTATTCCATCCAGCTTTAAGATGTTTGGAACAAGTTGCTTGAAATGAAAAGTGGGAAGTTGAGCTAAGGTGGACGCCAGTTTAACTGTGAATAAATGTAACAGTCTTTAGGGACGTAGTAATGAGCACAGCAGTGAGGTTTAACAATCGATCTTACCAACAAGACTTTAATCTCAGCTGTTGAAGCGGAGTCAGTTTATTCTGAATGCTTTACTTATTGCAGCCTTATTTTACCTTTATTGACTCACAGACTTTTTACTGAGAGCAGGATTCCTCTGGAGCAGTTAGCAGGAAATGCCCAGGGGTAATTTAAGAGGTAGTAATGAAGGGAGGGCGAGTGCTGCTTTTACACTTTCCTTGCTCAGAATCAGCCTCACCCTGGATGTCCTGAGTTTATCCAGGGATTTTGCAAAACCCATGACCTGTTTCCCTTGAAACATTTGGCCTTTATTCAGTCCCTCCAGGAAGTTGTGATTTCAACCAATCAGCGTGATTTTTGTGCAGCCTTGCAATTTGATACAATGACCGCAACTTTCCTGCAAATCTGACCAATCCCCTTAATCTCAGCCCCTGTACGTCATCGGTTTCATCATCAATTTCACTTCCTTGGAACATAAACGTAAGTCCTCACTTGATCGGCACTTTTCAAAACACGCACGGAGAACGGGTGAAGAGCGAGGAAAGCAGGCAGGACAAGTGACCATGACAACGTTGTTATTTATAGATACTAGAGTTATGATCTGAGGGGCTCAGTGTTAGCTTGGTCTCTACCTGCAGCAGGTGTGCTTTATGAACCAGCTCTCCTCACCTCCATGCATCTGTCTCATCTTCATTGATGATTTTTAAACACCCCGGTGTGCGTTAGTGACAAAGACACAACCGGGGGACGTCTGTTTAATATTTGATGTTTGACATTGTTGCCATGGCTACCGTAAAAAGCTCAGCGTCTACAGCTTGATTTAATCCAGTTTGGTGAAACATCAGACACATTTAGTAAGTTTGGATCAACTCCTTGTTGAAAGATGCAGATGCATTTCAGAGTGCCGTGAACTGACTGTCTGTCCAGTGCGCCTGTCACTGCAGGTGCATTCAAGGACCGTCGTAAACGTGCAATACAGTCCTTTCATGGCATTTTTCTGTGAATCAAGAGAATCAAAATACAGTCACAGTGGTCACATCATGAATGTTTTCTAAAAACAACTGTAATTTATTAATTTTTTGTAATAACTGCAAACCTTGTTTTATAGGCTAGAGAGCAAAAGAGCAGAGTGTATGAAAGTTGTGTTTATTAGAGGCCCAGACTTTAATCGTTTTTGAATCAACAGGAACGGGCAGGACAATTCTTGAGAGTCTTAAAATATGCAGCAAAGGTGGCTCACTCTTTAAAACAAACCTGTTTTTATGAGGCGTAACTCTACCTCAGATAGAAACCAATGTAGGACAGACACAAGCCAGTTCCTTGAAGGGAGGTCATATGCCATGGCTTTAACACTGAGGATGTATAATTGAAATGCAGCGCGGTTCACCCGGGGCGACAGGTAAATGTTAACTCCTAAATCAGGCTCTCAAACTCCATTTCCCCATGTGGGAGACCTTTGCAGCACACCAGCAGGGCGGGGGCTCCTCCGCAGAGAAAGCATACAGAGTTTAGCTGAACAAAGAGTCCAAAAAAAGTGAAGTAACACCAGATACTAATGCTTCTGTTGATGGCATACAAACAGGCATTAACCTCTGTCCTCAGGAACAACACTGGCTCATCACGATTATGAACTATTTTCAGTTTGATGAGTCTGAAGAGTGCGGCGTGTACAGGACAGTCATAATCGTTAGCTTGTAATGATGGTGGAGGCATTTAAGCAGCATGGAGGAAGTTTGGAGAGCTTAATGATCCAGATGCTATTAAAGTAAAGTCGGGGAGTTTTGGCTCCGTGGTGTCTCTCTCTCTCTCTCTCTCTCTCTCTCTCTCTCTCTCTCTCTCTTGTCTGTTTGTCGGGAGCTATTTCTG
>NW_023260387.1:0-9032 GCF_009762535.1 Notolabrus celidotus | reverse complement strand
CTCTCTCTCTCTCTCTCTCTCTCTCTCTCTCTCTCTCTCTCTCTCTCTCTCCCCCCTCAGACTCTCAGCAGCTGTCAGTGAGGAAAGAAGAGGTTCCCCCTGAGCAGCAGGAGAGGAGCCCAAGTCCAGACCAGGAGGACCCACCAGAACCACCACACATCAAAGAGGAACAGGAGGATCTGTGGAGCATTCAGGAGGGAGACCAGCTTCAAGGACTGGAGGAGGAGGATATCATCAAGTTCACCTTCACTCCCGTCCCTGAACGGCATGTAGGAGATTACGGAGAGACGCCTCCCTTCTCACAGCGCCATGGAAACCAAACTGAAGGGAACAGAGACACAGAGGGTTTGAAAGCAGAAGCTGGAGGAGGATCAGAACCAGACAGGAACTTTAATCCAGGCAGTGATTTATTACCTCATGAGGAGACGTCGCACTCCTTTGGATCTAAGATTTATTATCACTTTGAGGGGGGCAGTGAAGCTCAGTCAGGTTTCAACGCTCTGCAGAACAGCGAAGCAGGAGGGAAACCGTTCAGCTGTCGGGTTTGTGGGAAAAGATATCACCAGAAAAGGTCGTTAGCGAATCACATGAGGCTTCACTCCGAGGGGAAATACTTCAGCTGTTCCATCTGCAAGAAGACTTTCCCGTGGAGGAGAGACGTCGTGACTCACATGAGGATCCACACGGGAGAGAAACCTTTCAGCTGCTCCTTCTGTGGCGCCAGGTTCGCTCAGAGCTCCCACCTGACCTTACACCTGAGAGTCCACACGGGAGAGAAACCGTTCACCTGCTCCGTGTGCAACGCCAGCTTCAGCGTGCGGAAGAGCTTAGTGGATCACATGACGATCCACACGGGGGAGAAACCGCACAACTGTTCCATTTGTGGGAAGAGATTCGCTCAGAACGGAGCGCTGAGGCGACACCTGGCCGTCCACACCGGGGAGAAACCGTTCAACTGCAGCGTCTGTGAGAAGAGATTCACCCGGCTGGAACATGTGAAGAACCACAAGTGTGCTGGAGAGAGCAGCGCGGACAAATGAAGCTGAATTTAAAGTAAAAACATGGCTCATCTTTATCTTTCAGCTGAGGTTATTTTATGTGTTTGAACATCATATCATCATCTTGTGTGAACTCTTTTCATGCAGCTACTTATTCACATATTAATAACAATGACACATTTGTATCATGTGTAATAAAGTATTTAATTTCTGTTCAAAGTTTCATGGTCGTATTTTGAGGTTTTTGAGTCGGGGTCAAAACGCAGCCTGAGAGGTACGGGGCGCCGTTTGTAAAGTTGTGCAAACCGAAAATAACATTTCTCCACATTTAGCCCCAAAACGTCATAAAAATGTAAAGTGAATTTTTAAAAGTCACTTTTTTTTATCACATTTAGAGAAATATTTGTGATCTTCTTAACATTTAATTTTGCTGTGAAAAATATATTAAGTTAAAATCATTGTTAAATGTTAATGCTGAATCTAAATCTAAATGTTAAATATAAATCTAAATGGGTTTTTTTTGTGATCAAATTTTTATTGTAATTTCTGCAGTTACATACAAACATAGATTAACAAGAAACAAACAGAATAAAAACCAAAACAAATAAACAGACAAAAATAAAAATAAAAACAAAACAACACAACAGGTCCAGAAGAAGGAAGAAAAGGCATATGTTGTGGTAATGTGGTGAAGTTATGTCGATGTAGGTGTGTGTATGTGGGTATGTAAGAGAAATTGTGTGAGGGGGATTGCTCAGTTCAGCATGTTCTTAAGATTGTCCACTGTAACACACCATAGCTGAGTTATGTCCACTTTGGCTCCATGGATGCGAGCTGTAGACAGTTCCAAACACACAATATCAATAAACGTTAATAAGCATTGTTTACGAGTAAGCAGTAAGGGGTGTTTCCATCTAGTGGCAACCAACTTCTTAGCAGCCGTCAAGCTAAAAACACACGCTTCTGAGCTCCATGAAGGAAGGAATAAAAGAAAGAAGTAAGGACAGAAAGAAAGAAAGAATGAAATAAAGGAAAAGGGATAAAAGATGGAGGCAGAAAGAAAGAAGGAAAGAAAGAAAGAAAGAAAGAAAGAAAGAAAGAAAGAAAGAAAGAAAGAAAGAAAGAAAGAAAGAAAGAAAGAAAGAAAGAAAATTCCAGCTAGGTCCCCCTCCGGTCCGGTAGGGGGCGGTAGAGCGCCTGAGAGCTGTTCGCTGTCCACCAATCAGCAACAGACTGAAAGAAGAACGGAGTGCTACCAAGCTAACTGAAGACCTCAGAGCGATTTAACACATTTATACACATTAAACACATTTATACAAAGTGAGTCTGGAAGAAATATTATCTAAACATGTCTAAGATCCAAGATCTGAGAGGGTTAGTGAACCAGAGACTGACTGCAGCTGCTGAAGAGATCTTTGAGCTGTTTGAAAGAACCATAGCAGAGTACGAGGAGCAACTTAGAGGATCTAAAGAGGAGCAACTCAAACTACTGGACTCTGTTTACAACCAGGAAGTCTTTTTTCACAGAGCAGCAGGTATGTTCTATCTCTTCTTCTACTCTCCCCGGTGTCTGGTTGTATTATGTGTCCCTGCCTGTTTGCTAACAGCATTAAATAACAGAAGAAGAAGAGGAAGAAGAATGCTAACTGCATTGAGTAACAGAAGACGAAGAAGAATGCTAACTGCATTAAATAACACATGAAGAAGAAAACATTAGCGACCCTACTCCCTGCTGTTGTTACAAAGCTGATTCCGGAAGTCCCGCCCCTTCTTGAATCTGATTCGTTGGTGATCAAGAAGTGACATTGACGAGCGCGTTCCAAAAGTTGAACTGGAAGTCACTGCATTAAACACAGACATGACTCTGTAGTGGAAGTCACTGCATTAAAAACAGACATGACTCTGTAGTGGAAGTCACTGCATTAAAAACAGACATGACTCTGTAGTGGAAGTCACTGCATTAAACACAGACATGACTCTGTAGTGGAAGTCACTGCATTAAACACAGACATGACTCTGTAGTGGAAGTCACTGCATTTAACACAGACATGACTCTGTAGTGGAAATCACTGCATTAAAAACAGACATGACTCTGTAGTGAAAGTCACTGCATTAAAAACAGACATGACTCTGTAGTGGAAGTCACTGCATTAAACACAGACATGACTCTGTAGTGGAAGTCACTGCATTAAAAACAGACATGACCCTGTAGCGGAAGTCACTGCATTAAACACAGACATGACTCTGTAGTGGAAGTCACTGCATTAAAAACAGACATGACTCTGTAGTGGAAGTCACTGCATTAAAAAAAGACATGACTCTGTAGTGGAAGTCACTACATTAAACACAGACATGACTCTGTAGTGGAAGTCACTACATTAAACACAGACATGACTCTGTAGTGGAAGTCACTGCATTAAACACAGACATGACTCTGTAGTGGAAGTCACTACATTAAACACAGACATGACTCTGTAGTGGAAGTCACTGCATTATAAACAGACATGACTCTGTAGTGGAAGTCACTGCATTAAAAACAGACATGACTCTGTAGTGGAAGTCACTGCATTAAAAACAGACGTGACTCTGTAGTGGAAGTCACTGCATTAAACACAGACATGACTCTGTAGTGGAAGTCACTGCATTATAAACAGACATGACTCTGTAGTGGAAGTCACTGCATTAAAAACAGACATGACTCTGTAGTGGAAGTCACTGCATTAAAAACAGACGTGACTCTGTAGTGGAAGTCACTGCATTAAAAACAGACATGACTCTGTAGTGGAAGTCACTGCATTAAAACAGACATGACTCTGTAGTGGAAGTCACTGCATTAAAAACAGACGTGACTCTGTAGTGGAAGTCACTGCATTAAAAACAGACGTGACTCTGTAGTGGAAGTCACTGCATTAAAAACAGACATGACTCTGTAGTGGAAGTCACTGCATTAAAAACAGACGTGACTCTGTAGTGGAAGTCACTGCATTAAAAACAGACATGACTCTGTAGTGGAAGTCACTGCATTAAGCACAGACATGACTCTGTAGTGGAAGTCACTGCATTAAAAACAGACATGACTCTCTAGTGGAAGTCACTGCATTAAAAACAGACGTGACTCTGTAGTGGAAGTCACTGCATTATTAAACACAGACATGACTCTGTAGTGGAAGTCACTGCATTAAAAACAGAAATGAATCTGTAGTGGAAGTCACTGCATTAAACACAGACGTGACTCTGTAGTGGAAGTCACTGCATTAAACACAGACATGACTCTGTAGTGGAAGTCACTGCATTAAACACAGACATGACTCTGTAGTGGAAGTCACTGCATTAAACACAGACGTGACTCTGTAGTGGAAGTCACTGCATTAAACACAGACATGACTCTGTAGTGGAAGTCACTGCATTAAACACAGACATGACTCTGTAGTGGAAGTCACTGCATTAAACACAGACATGACTCTGTAGTGGAAGTCACTGCATTAAAAACAGACATGACTCTGTAGTGGAAGTCACTGCATTAAAAACAGACATGACTCTGTAGTGGAAGTCACTGCATTAAACACAGACATGACTCTGTAGTGGAAGTCACTGCATTAAACACAGACATGACTGTAGTGGAAGTCACTGCATTAAAAACAGACATGACTCCGTAGTGGAAGTCACTGCATTAAACACAGACGTGACTCTGTAGTGGAAGTCACTGCATTAAAAACAGACATGACTCTGTAGTGGAAGTCACTGCATTAAAAACAGACATGACTCTGTAGTTGAAGTCACTGCATTAAAAACAGAAATGACTCTGTAGTGGAAGTCACTGCATTTAACACAGACATGACTCTGTAGTGGAAATCACTGCATTAAAAACAGAAATGACTCTGTAGTTGAAGTCACTGCATTAAAAACAGACATGACTCTGTAGTGGAAGTCACTGCATTAAAAACAGACATGACTCTGTAGTGGAAGTCACTGCATTAAAAACAGACATGACTCTGTAGTGAAAGTCACTGCATTAAACACAGACGTGACTCTGTAGTGGAAGTCACTGCATTAAAAACAGACATGACTCTGTAGTGGAAGTCACTGCATTAAAAACAGACATGACTCTGTAGTGGAAGTCACTGCATTAAAAACAGACATGACTCTGTAGTGGAAGCCACTGCATTAAAAACAGACATGACTCTGTAGTGGAAGTCACTGCATTAAACACAGACATGATTCTGTAGTGGAAGTCACTGCATTAAGCACAGACATGACTCTGTAGTGGAAGTCACTGCATTAAACACAGACATGACTCTGTAGTGGAAGTCACTGCATTAAACACAGACATGACTCTGTAGTGGAAGTCACTGCATTAAAAACAGACATGATTCTGTAGTGGAAGTCACTGCATTAAGCACAGACATGACTCTGTAGTGGAAGTCACTGCATTAAACACAGACATGACTCTGTAGTGGAAGTCACTGCATTAAACACAGACATGACTCTGTAGTGGAAGTCACTGCACTAGTTGTTCATGTCTCCTGTGTTGTTGTATTTCAGTGTTTCCTGCAGATGTCCAGCAGCTGTTGGAGAGTAAAGAGGTTCCCTCTGAGCAGCAGGAGAGGAGCTCCAGTCCAGACCAGGAGGACCCTCAAGATTCACCACACAATAAAGCGGAACAGGAGGAACTTAGGATCAGTCAGGAGGGAGACCACCTTCAAGGACTGGAGGAGGCTGAGACCACCATGGTCATATTCACTCCTGTCCTTGTGAAGAGTGAAGATGATGATGAAGAGGAACCTCAGTCCTCACAGCTGTCTCAAGTACAAACTGAAGAGATGGAGACAGGAGCTGACGGAAAGGACTGTGGAGGACCAGGACCAGGCAGGAGCTGGAATCCAGAGAGTGAGGTTAGGACTGAAGACTCTTTTGGGTTAGACTTTGTGAAGCAGGTAAATAACGAAAGACCAGAGAGGGAGAAGAAACCACACCGCTGCTTTGAGTGTGGGAAATCATATAAGAAGAAAGGACTGCTAGCTAAACACAGGAGAACTCACACAGGAGAGAAACCCTTCAGCTGCTCTCTGTGTGGGAAAAAGTTCACTCAGAGGCCATATCTGAAGCGTCACGAGAAGACTCACACAGGAGAGAAACTCTTCTGCTGCTCTCAGTGTGGGAAAAAGTTCACTCAGAGGACATATCTGAAGCGTCACCAGAGGGTTCACACAGGAGAGAAACCCTTCAGCTGCTCCGTCTGCGGGAGGGGATTCCCCCACATGGAAGCTCTGCGCAGACACGCGGCAGGTCACGTGGAGAAGTCCTTCGTTCAAGGTGAAAAGCCGTCTCAGCAGACACATGATCGTTCACACCAGAGGGAAACCGACGAGCTGATCTGAGCAGGCTCACAGTTTACTCTCAAAGGGAATCTGAGCTTCTGGATTTAAGTTTTATGAGTATGCAGTTCAGTTAGTCACAGTACGTCAGGTTAGGAGACACCTTAGAGCTGCACACGTGTGTCAGACTCACCACTTTCACATCTCATATCACAAAAAGAGATCCGATCACGTCTCAGCATTTGAACCTGAGTGATGAACAAAAAACACAGCCAGAGTATTATCATTGTTTTATTTATCTTTATTTCAGCAGGGAGGACCCGCTGAGACCGAGGTCTACAGAGGTGCCCTGCAGCAACACAATCAGAACAACAAAAAACAACACTTCCTGGTTATCTGGCTTCACTAACCCTGAAACAGGAAGTGGCTTTATTAACGTGATAAACCCACAGAGTTACTGTGAGAGTGTTTACATGAACTGTACGATGTAAACAACATATATAAACACAATTCAAAGAGATATGCGTTCATCATTATAGAACTAACATCCCTGAGGTTAACCTTTAGAGAGTCACTCCACAGCTCTGAGTGTGGTGATGCATTCAGGGGACCTGGAAACAGTGGGACGTCCCCACTCTGCAACTTTTTATCCTGAAATCAGATTTGGACTTTTTTCCTCAACATTCACAATCAACTGTTTTTTTTAACCGTAATTTAAATTTGAGAAGAAATTCAAAATGTTGATGTGAAACTCAACATTTAAACTTTTCTTGAATAGCAACTATTTCAACATCTCCTACAAACACTCTGTAGTTGTTTCATTTCTCCTCATCAGAACTGTATTAGTAGTAGTATGACATGTAGTTTAGAAGTAGAAGGCTTAACTAACTCTCTTACTTCCCTCTATCCCTCTCTCCAACACGGTCTCAGCAGATGTGTGTCTAACATGAGTCTGGTCCTGCTGGAGGTTTCTGCCTGTTAAAGGAAGTTTGTCCTTGCCACTGTAACTTGCTAAATGCTGCAAAGTGCTCTGCTCATGGTGGATTAAGATGAGATCAGACTGAGTCCTGTCTGGAAGAGGGGACTGGATCTGATCCGGTCTTGATGTTATGGGTCTTTGTTAATGATAGAACATAGAGTCCGGTCTAGACCTGCTCTGTTTGGAAAGCATCTTGAGATAATGTTTGTTGTGATTTGGCGCTATACAAATAAAGATTGATTGATGTCACGCAGCCCTGATGCAGTCATTTCTGTAACTAAATACAGAGTTTATAAATGTTTATACTTTTCAGAAGCTGAACATTTATGAGGTTAAATATTCTAACAATTTGAGATATTGTATTTCTGATTTCATGAGCTATGAGTCATAATCATAAAAAACTAACACTAAAAAAAGCTTGAAATATTTAATTTACATGTCACAAAAGAAGGAAGGAAGGAAAGAAGGAATGAAGGAAAGAAAGAAAAAACAAAGGAATAAAAGAAAGAAAGAAGAACAGAAAAGAAAGGGGGAAAGAAAGAAAGGAATGAAAGGGAAAGGAATAAAAGAGAGAAGGAATAAAAAAGAAAAGAGAAAAGAAGTAAAGAAAGCAAGAAAGAAAAAAAGGACAGAAAGTAAGGATGGAATGAAAGGAAAGAAAGGATGAATGACAGACCCTAAGAGACAAGGGAGCTCGGGGACTCCAGAAAGGTCAGAATGTGATGTGAGGCTCCGGGCTTGTATGTGAATCGGCAACGCCACCCGGGGGAATTTCACCCCTGGGAAATATGAACTATTCATTTAACTTGCTCACTGAAATAGCTACACAGGTTGGAGAGACCACTGGGCAGAGGCAGGTTACAATTTGAAAACTGTATTTATTTTAAGACCTTCTTCTTTTTAAAACACACAATATAACAAACAAACAAACCAAAGCAAAGCAATTATAAAGTAACTCAACTAACTCAAATAAATCCAAACAAATCACTTAAGGGAAACAAACAAAGCAATGAAAAGAGACACACTCATGCAAATCAAAATACTGAATCAAATAATGGAATGAGGGACTGATTAATATGCTTCAATGCAGCTCTCTGTGGAGCACGGCGTCCATGATCGTCTTCAGGGCAGCTGTCAGGTCAGCAGTCTTCCTCGTGATCGTGGTTGCATGTACTGAACAAGACTCAGAGTCAATCTTGAAGATTTAGGGAGGGGGGCAGCCACCGCAGACCTTCTTACTTTACCTCACAGTATTTTGTATTGAGGGTTTTATTTTAAAAAAAGAAGTAAATATTAAAGGTGACATATCCTGCAGAATGGACTTTTTAATGGTTCTCTCCCTGAAATCTGTGTCCCTGTCTACAAACCCCCTGAAAAGTCAAAGACTCCATTCTGCCCCTGTTCTGATTTCTCCACCTTTCTGTAAATGTGTGCTGAAACCAGCCGTTTCAGTTTTCAGTGTTTTTCATACGTCACAACGCCATCCGGTCTGTAACAGGAAGTCAGAGCTCGGAGCTTGTTCAGCCCATAGACTGTATAAAATACAACTCAACCCCTCCTCCGTTTTTCATTCC
Organism: Notolabrus celidotus; assembly: GCF_009762535.1. Taxonomy (NCBI): domain Eukaryota; kingdom Metazoa; phylum Chordata; class Actinopteri; order Labriformes; family Labridae; genus Notolabrus; species Notolabrus celidotus. The sequence continues at coordinate 166 of NW_023260387.1, read as the reverse complement.
CTGCACACATGTGTGCTAACAAGGAGCTTAGGAGGGAGGCATGCTAGTTGTAGGCTGTCTTAATAAACACAAAGGTCGCTTTGACTCCCCACGTCTGCAGATTTGAAGATCTAGTGGATGATTTTTAGTTTTCATGGGAAAAAGTGCTAGCACTAGTTAGCATAGC
>NW_023260386.1:0-9125 GCF_009762535.1 Notolabrus celidotus | reverse complement strand
CCTCACTATTTCCTTTGTCCTCTTCTACTCAACTTGTGCTCGCTTCCTTCTATGCCCTGTCTACTTCCAGGTACAACCCGGGTCAAGATCAGCTCCGGCAGGATAACGCTGAGACGGAACCCCCATCCTGAGTCTCCTTCTGCTGGGCACACCACGCACAACTAATTCATTAAATGTTCAACTTATATCCTTGTGTGGCGTGGTCCTTGCTAGTGAATCAGCTTTAAATGTTCAAAGAATATTTATTAAGTGTATTTTTATTATATTTTATTAACCCTCCTGTTCTGTTCATTTCTCTGGAACAGCAATAATCTTCCTGGGTCAATTTGACCCGGCGCATATTCAATTATCCAAAAGTGTCAGAACAACAAAAAATCCAACTCAGATTCTTTTAATCTCATTTTTAACTCCATTAGAAACCATTTAAATTAATATTTAGTCCATTGGTGTTCTTTCATTCTCACAGGTCATAATTCAAAGAGGATAACTCGTCTTCTTCTTCTTCTCGTTTTTATTAAAATTCATGTTAAAACTTTCTTTTATGTACATTGGAAAGACCTAAATATAAATACAATAGTTTTACATGACATTCATTTTATTTTATATTTTGAATTTTTGAATTTTTAGTGATGTTGATAAATGAACACCTCTTCTGTCACATGCAGATTTGTGTTCTGCATTGAGCTGGTTTGGAGGCAGATACTTCCTAAAACAGACTTTAAAAAGACTTGCATGAGAGAAACCCAATATAAGATACTCCACAGAGCCCACATAACTCCTCTTATACTCAGTAAAATAAACAATCAGATCTCCCCTCTGTGCATTCAATGTAAAGAAAGTGTTGGGGGACACTTCCATTACTTTTGGGAATGCCCCAAGATTTCTAGATTTTGGAGTAACATCGCGCAGGAATTGAGTAATATTTTCTCAGTGAAGGTTTCCAAAGACCCAGGCCTTTTTCTACTGAGTTTACCCTCCAGAACACTGTCCCTGAGTCCAACTGATTTGAAGCTGTGTGATAAACTCTTGTTCCTGGCTAGGAAGTGTGTTCTAAACAGGTGGATAAGTAACAAACCTCCCACAGTTACACAGTGGCACCATGAAATATATAAAGTTTTCCCAAAACATTAAAATGAGGGGAGACGTTTACTTGTTTGAAAAAATCTGGTCAGCTCATATAAAATATCTGCCCCCATCCCTTCAGGAAATTGTAAAAAAGGGGAATTACGTCCTCGACTGGAGTCACCCCCTGACACACAGGACTTAGATTCTGGTTTGTTTTTCCTTGTTGTCAATGTTGCTTGTTGTTCTCTTGTATGTTTTTGAGGACGCCCTAGCTTGGATGGTGGAATGTTATATGTCTTGGCATGAATGGTTGACCACCGGTTATTTCCGGTGGTCCATCTACTGTAAAGAGCGCTGTTATTGTTTTGTCTTGTTTTTGTCTTGTCCCTTTTGTTAAAGGTGACATATCATGCAAAATTGACTTTTTAATGGTTCTTTACCTGAAATATGTTTCCCTGGCATGTCTACAAACCCCCCGAGAATGAAAAAAATCCATTCTGCCCCTGTTCTGATTTCTCCACCTTTCTGTAAATGTGTGTGAAACCAGCCGTTTCAGACTTCCGTGTTTTTGTTACGTAACAACAATATCCGGTCTGTAACAGGAAGTCAGAGCTCGGAGCTTGTTCAGCCCATAGACTGTATAAAATACAACTCAACCCCTCCTCTGTTTTTCATTCCCTGCACACATGTGTGCTAACAAGGAGCTTAGGAGGGAGGCATGCTAGTTGTAGGCTGTCTTAATAAACACAAAGGTCGCTTTGACTCCCCACGTCTGCAGATTTGAAGATCTAGTGGATGATTTTTATTTATCATGGATAAGTGCTAGCGCTAGTTAGCATAGCTACATAGCTACATGTCGTAGCTGTGTACCAAGACACACGTCGACATGCTGACAAATAAAACAACAAGAAACACTAAATCTGTGACCAATGGTTCAGAAAGGTCCTGCTGCAGGCGCCTCTCCGTCAGGATCAGATTCTGGATCAGATTCAGAGGGTTGAAGTAACGCGATCTGTGAGCAGCCGTGTATATTCAGCCAACATGTAAACATTAGATCAATGTGCTGGAGAGCCGAGGCACATCCACTTCCTGAGGGGGCGTGGTCAGAGAGAAAACAGCCTGTTCTGAGGAGGACTGAAGAAGAGGGCTTTTCAGGCAGACCAAAATCTGATTTCAAAGTGATTTTTATGAGCTTAAACTTTAAAGACATGTTTTGGGGACCTCTTAGACCAATATATGTTGATGTAAAAAGCGTGATATGTCACCTTTAAAATGTGAAAAATCAATAAATATCTTGAAATACAAAAAAAGGGTCAATTTGACCCGCAACATAACAGGAGAGTTAATCATAAATTTGATCTTTACCTTTTTAAGTGACTCAACTATTAGTATTTTATATTTTTATTATACACATTTTATCAAATTAAATTCATAAGCATTGGTCTCTACTTCTAAATTCATTCCTTTTTTACATTTAATCATTACATATTTATGTTTTTCAAGTTGCTGTAAAGAACTTTGAACTGATTTGATTTGCATGAAAGGACTACAGTTTGATTAAATGAAAGTTTCACTTTAAAAGGACAGTAGTCTGATTTTCATGAAGTCAAAGTTTCACAGTTAAAAGTTCTGCAGTCTCAGCTTCCTGTTAAACTTTAACAGGTAAAGTAGAGCGGTATAGTTATAAAGCACATGAGATATGTTTTAAAGTCACACTCTCATACTCTGGATGGATTTATGTATCAGCTGTATTATTTAATTATGCATATAAAATATAATAACAGTTGTAAAACTGAGACGATGTCCTCCTGATGGTTTTGTCCTCATTGTGTCACCGTCATTCACCGTCTCGGCTCCTCCACAGTTTCTGTGTTTGACTTCTGTCTGATGTCAGAGTAAATGTCAGAGTCATTTTCCTCCAGACGACTCCACGACAACAAACCCTGCAGCAGGTCAATATTTGATCGTTGGCTGATGTTACCAGAACGCGGCGTCCTGAAATATTTAATGCACTGAAGATACATCCAGGGTCACACATGACATGAGCGTGACTCAAAACCGCCTCTCTGAACCTGAAGCTCACATCACCTGAGAGACGTGTTTAAACCTGCAACTGAGGATAATAAGGAGGTGATTCTATTTCTGAATATCCACAAAATACTGCAGGGTGTTAAAAGGAAATAAAGGAGGAGTAAAATCATCTTTGAGGCACGAGTTTCACGTGCTTCTTTGTTTTTGTCTCACAGGTGCAGCTGAATGAAGAGACACCTTCTGCACAATGAGAACTTCTATTTTAAGACACAAACACTTTGGATTTTGTTGCTTCTTCAACATATTCCCTGTTCCTTATAGATCTTTCTTTTTAAAATAAAGTTGCACTAATTCAGAATATCATGCACAGATTTTTTAAAGCTCATTTGATATATTGAAGAAGGCTCTAAATACTTTTCCCACCACTTTTTCTGTGTCCCAAGTCAAAGCTATGTTCAGGGAATTAATGTGCAAATAAAATATAGATATTTTCAGTGCATTACTCCTGCAGAAAATGATGCAAGTTTCTGCAACATCACAACTCATGTCGTTAAAACAAAACGAAATATCCGTCTAAAGATTTATGTTTAAATATATTTCTGCAGCTGTTTCAGTAAAAACAACCTCTTATTTCACCTCTAATTGGTGCATTGCATTGTGGGGGATTTGCATACTCGGTGGCGCTCACTGTGACCACACTGCCTGGATCGTATCAGTGATATAATATTTGAGAGTCAGTCATTATTTGTGCAAACATTAGAGCGATGAGTTTAAAGTAAATACGTTTGTTACACAACCAAAGTTGACTTAGTCAAAGTCAACACCCTCAAAGGTCAGCGTGTCACTGATAGTAACTTTAATTTGATCATTGTTTGAATGTAAACAAATCATAAAGCTAAACTGGCACAGCCGAGTCAAACTTTCATTGTTCAGAGGCTGACAGGAGGAGAACTTTAAATGCTTTTTAAATACTTAATCAGAGGATTTTCTTTACAATCAAACAAACATAGGAGAGAAAATATCAGACCCTTTAAAGTAATGCAATAAAACAGAAGGAAAGAAAGATGGAGGATCAAACCTGATAAAGAGCTTAAAATAAAAACAGCTGCGTCTCCAAAGAAGAGTCGAGCAAAAGAAACAAGAAATTCAAACAAATAAAACACATGTCGAAGATCTCCTACACGTCCTGTCACTGTCACCCGTTCACACTCTGACAGCAGAGGGCGCTACAGCAGGAGACCCACATCACATTCACACACTCTCACACACTTTCACACACCTCTGACCGTCACCAGGAGGGATTTAGGGAGCAGGGAACCACAACTGTCCCACTGAGAGGTGACCCACTGCAGCGCTGTGCCGCAGCCTCCACCGCTCAGTCTGTGGATGAAAGAATTAAGAGTTTCTGAAGCTCATGGATTTACAGAACGAGCGTTCTGATGAGTTCACTTAAAGCAGCGTCGTCTTTTTAAAGTCACTGAGGCTAATTTAAGATCATTAAAATGTAGTTCTGCTCATTTCTATGAAAAATAAAAGAGTTTTAATATCATAATTCTTAGAAATTAAAAGTGATGATTTCATTCTGTGTCCCTGCATGTCCTCCCTCAGAGCGGCTCCTCGTGTGAATACATTTAAATAATATTAAATATTAAATTCTATAATTAAAGAGACTCCATCATTATATAGTGAACACATGACTCTGTTGAAAACTCCTCACTGGAGCTTTAATGAGCAAGCTGATTGTTATAGCGGTGCAGCAGGTTGCTTCACATGAGATAAGAGATAGAGGAGAAATATTTAGTCTGCTTAGATAAAAGTATTTATAACAGAGAGGGAAAACACTCTGTGGGAAATAAATACTGGTGAGTAAAATGTGTATTTTGTGGTATTAAAGGTGGAAAAAGGTGTCCTAAAAGTCTATTTCTCAGACTCAATCAATCAGACTTTATTCATAAAGCACTTTTCATACGATGACATTGTAACACAAAGTGCTGTACATAAAAACAACTTCAAATAGAATACATTTAAAAAAGAAAGATATATATAAAAATAAAAATAAGAAGACCCCCCCCATCCTAATCCCAACCCCAGCCCAGACTCCAAAGCCACCCCACAATCCTGAGGTTAAGAACACAATACATGCAACAACAATAACAACAAGAATGAAAACAAATAAATAAAAAGTGACAAAAATTTGAACTAGAAAATAAATAAATAAATACATAAATAAATAAACAAATAAATAAATAAATAAATAAATAAATAAATAAATAAATAAATAAATAAATAAATAAATAAATAAAGGAAACATTGGATGTTAAAAATCAACACAGGAAATTAAACTCACCAAAATAAAATACATTTCTAAGATAATAAAACACTTAAATATGAAACCATTAAAAGAAAATAAGATGCTACTTAAAATAAATAATAAAATAAATAAAAAGTGACAAAATGTTGAACTAGACAATCAATCAATCAATCAATCAATCAATCAATCAATCAATCAATCAATCAATCAATAAGTAAGTTGAAATAAAACTGTTGAAAGAATAAAACTCAGTTTAAAGCGAGTTATTTCTATCAGGAGAGACATCTTCATGATGTCTGAAGAAACCCTCTGATTGTTACAAACACAGTCTCATTATTTAAATATTGAAATAAAGAACTGTATTATAAGATATTATTGGATGGAAAATCAGATTCTGATTGATCATGTTGCTGTGTCTCGTAGGTAAATGTACACTTCTCTTCTTATATTCTGCTGCAGAGAGATCACTGCTGATGTTATATATGTACAGAGCTTAAAGAGTGATAAATGAAGACACCACGTGAACCTTATTAAATATCTCCATGACTGATGAACACACAGAGGGGTGTGTGTGAGAGGAGGATACAGTCCTGTTAACACGCAGCCTGTTCCTGACGCACCCTGATGTAACACTGGATTGAAGGCAATGAGTTACTTTGCATTATTGTCGTCACGTGCTCCACCTTTGACCTGATTCCCACTGAGACTCTGAGACTCTGAGACACGGAGGCGCACTGCTGGAGGAGTCAGGAGCGTTTGGAGAAGCTGCGCGTAAAAAGCGCGTCCTCGTTGATCCGGTAACATCAGTTCCTCCAGATCTCCCTCAGAGAGCAGATCCGTCTCCAGCGTCCGGACCGAGAGCACCAGACCCTGGACGTGCAGAGGAGACTGCACGCGCGGATTTATCAGTCTTTACTCTCTGGGATTTACTTTTTGAAGAGGACTGAGACATCGATGTGATTCTGATGCGCGCAGATCGAACCTGGATTATTTCCTTTCCTCTGTATTCTTCATTCTGTCACTCTGCTTCTGAAAACACTGAACCTGGAGACCGGAGCTCCCACTGAGGACTCTCTCTGCTCGGTTTGATCCCTCTCAGATATTCAACTTCTTAAGTTCCAGGCTCGGGATGGAGCTCTGACGCACCTGAAGGGAAGATTTAAACACTGAGGTGAGTGATTTCTGATGATTTCTGAGGTTTTATGTAGAGATCTGTCTCATTTGAAGTTTATGTGCACAGACATGCATGTTAGATAATCAGATTCCTTCTTTATCCACCCAAAAATGAACCCTAATAAACATCTATGTGCCTGTGAAACCAACATCTTCAACCTTCAACACAGAGGAGAGCAGGCTGGATCACTGGTGTGAGGAGATGCACCTCACACCTGATTTATGAGGCACAGAGCAGCAGATACAGACACATGTTTATTTTGAGAAGGAGGAGATGAACACTGCACTCCTTCAAGGAGAAGAAGCTTCAGCAGAAAGAATAAATGTGTCCTGAAGCTTGACTCAAACTTGGTCTGTAGGTTGTATTTACTGTAAGGCAGGCTGCACCCTCCATCATTAAAGGAGCAGTGCGTGACGTTTAGTGACATCCAGCAAAAAAAAAGGATGCGGATTGCAACCGATGGAGAACCCCTCCCCTTATCCTGAGGCCACATAACACAGGACAACACCAGAGGTCCTCTCGGGGCCTGTGATTGGTTTAACCGATGTGACCGGCTGCTGCAGGGACACGGCGGTGAAATATGGCCGACAGGGACGCCTCATACACTCCAAGGGGGCGGGGCTTTATACCATCGGTCACATAGATCATAAAGTGTTTGTTGAGCTCACGCTGGATTGGCCTTCGAAAGGTGTTCAGGAACCAGGTCTTGGTGTTAGGGAGATCTTAGTAGTTGAGTATTCAAATCCAGATTCCGAGGCAAGACTTAAGTCCTCGGAGTGGAATCAGACCTGGACTCTCTGTGTGGGACCTTTTGAATGTGCAGAAACGCATTTCTTTTCCTGTTGTTGTATCTGGAGATTTAAATGATGGAGTGCTGTGTCTCGTGGGTAGATGTACACTGCACTTCTCTTAAAGAGGGGATGCATTCATCGATTCTGCTGCAGGTAGAATAAACTTAATACCTGCAGCACATCCTCCATTAATCAGACTTTACCCAACCAAACATCTTGGACTAACTTTGCCATTAGCATGCTAACGCAACATGCAGTAATGTAACCAACAGTTTGTGTAACTTTAGTACCTCTCTTACTTTTCTGGGTTCATCCTGGACAGATGTTAAAGGGATATTTAAAGCTGCTGTGAGGAACTTTTGATTTCTATCAATTTTGGCGCCCCCTGTGGACCAAGTGATACCCTAATCTCTTGTTCTGTACATGCAAAAGTAGTGTTTTCAACAAAAACGTCACCCTGCTGTCTTTAAACAGACAGATTTATCACTCAATGTGATTCTTTACCATGCAAACAGACGGAAAAGGATGTTTCTAAAGTCAAATGTCAATCATGTGGTCTGACACCTACCCCCTCTGAGTGGTTTAAGGCATTAAAAATGACAACAAAGAAGGTATCAGTGTTGTTGTTTATGGTCTTGTTTGCTTTTGAAGGTCATAAAGAGGCATCAGTGTCGGTTTCAGTCTGTTTCTCAGCTGGTGAAAAACTCCTCATAGTGCCTTTAAGTGTTTTTGAAGTGGGGTTGTATGAGTTACAGTACACTAGAGCTCCTGTTAGCCACAATGAGTGCCGGTGAGCTCTTCCCCTTTAATGAGAAAATTCCCAGAGGACCAGCAGGTAAGCTATTTTCTCTGTGGAAAATACTCTCATATGACCCCACTTCAAAAAAACTGAAATATCCCTTTAAAGTTTGAGTCTCTCCGATGGTTCTTTAACATATCCGACATGTTGCTCTGCTCTTGTTTGCAGTAACTGTAAAATGTCTGAAAGCAAAACACACGACTCGTAGCGTCTCGTTATCCTGGCGAGTGTAACCCTGCATGCAGGCGAGCACACGGCCAGCCCTCGCTCTAAACTAATAAATGATATAAAATATCTAACATAAAAATGAAAACAGAAAATGCTGGAGTCCAACTTGATTCATGAGTCCTGAAAAGTCCTGGAGCTTAGTGTTACAAAACTGATATACAGGTAACAAATATCTAATCATATGAGATCCAGATGTTATGCCCAACAATAAAAGCTCTCTTCAGATGAGGGTTCTTTCTTAGCTTGAAGTGCAGCAGGCATGTAAATGATGTCTCTGATGAACCAAAGAGACTCAAAATGAACCCTGCATAAGAAGACATGTTGACTTGTTGGAGTATAAGGTCGTAGGGAAAGTTTTGGGGAGAGGAATAGAGAAATAAATACTTGTGCAGGATATATATAGAAGGAAATGTTAATCCAAGGTCCATCCATCAGTTATCTAGACTTCCTATCCCATTCAGAGTTATAAGGGGGCGGGAGCTAACCCCAGCTGGGGGTTACACCCTGGACAGGTCGCCAGCCAATCACAGGACTGACATGTAGAGACAAACAACCATTCACGCACACACTCACACCTACAGGTACTTCAGAGTGACGTGTAAGAGGAAGCCAGAACGGCTCCTGAGCAGCTCAGGAACCTTCTTGTGATGAGTGCTAACCACCGTGCAGCCCGTCCACTAAGGTCCACATGTCTGATTCTGAAGGGTTCCTTTAAAGACATACATC
>NW_023260385.1:0-9216 GCF_009762535.1 Notolabrus celidotus | reverse complement strand
GCTCAGACTCCATCTGCTGTATGATGACACGCTGCTAAGGGTACGATCAACGCCGATATTTTAACCCTCCTGTTATGTTGCGGGTCAAATTGACCCATTTTAAAAAATGTTAAAAGTATTTCTTTGCTATGAAACTTCTTCTGCTTGGCTTCATTAGCTTGAACAACATTTAAAATGAAAATGGTTAATTTCACACATTTGTAACCCGCCTCCCTCTGCAGGTTTATATTACACAGATACTGCTCGTGGGTCAATTTGACCCGGCAGTCAAAGTGGAGGCTAAAGGGGGATCAGAAGTTTCAAATACTAAATGTTTCTTTGCAACTGTGTGACATATTTCACTCCAATCACTTTCTAATGTACATAAATAATAAAGTTTTAACATGAATTAAAAAAAAGGAGTGAGTTATCCTCATTGAACTATGATCTGTGAGAAAGAAAGAACACCAATGCACTAAATATTGATTTAAATGGTCAGTAATGGAATTAATAATGAGATTTTATAAATGTTTATTAGGATTTTTTTGGGTTCTGACACTTTTGAATCATGATATATGCCCCGGGTCAAATTGACCCTGGAACATTATTGTTGTTCCTAAGAAACACACATAACAGGAGGGTTAAGTGCTTCATCTGTCATTACCAACCATAATCACACCATGTCAACCTGTCACTACTGGTTTTTGTTTTTAAAGGTGACATATCAAATGGACTTTTTAATGGTTCTCTCCCTGAAATCTGTGTCCCTGTCTACAAACCCCCTGAAAAGTCAAAGACTCCATTCTGCCCCTGTTCTGATTTCTCCACCTTTCTGTAAATGTGTGCTGAAACCAGCCGTTTCAGTTTTCAGTGTTTTTCATACGTCACAACGCCATCCGGTCTGTAACAGGAAGTCAGAGCTCGGAGCTTGTTCAGCCCATAGACTGTATAAAATACAACTCAACCCCTCCTCCGTTTTTCATTCCCTGCACACATGTGTGCTAACAAGGAGCTTAGGAGGGAGGCATGCTAGTTGTAGGCTGTCTTAATAAACACAAAGGTCGCTTTGACTCCCCACGTCTGCAGATTTGAAGATCTAGTGGATGATTTTTATTTATCATGGATAAGTGCTAGCGCTAGTTAGCATAGCCACATAGCTACATGTTGGTAGCTGTGTACCAAGACACACGTCGACATGCTGACAAATAAAACAACAAGAAACACTAAATCTGTGACCAATGGTTCAGAAAGGTCCTGCTGCAGGCGCCTCTCCGTCAGGATCAGATTCTGGATCAGATTCAGAGGGTTGAAGTAACGCGGGTCTGTGAGCAGCCGTGTATATTCAGCCAACATGTAAACATTAGATCAACGTGCTGGACAGCCGAGGCCACACCCACTTCCTGAGGGGGCGTGGTCAGAGAGAAAACAGACTGTTCTGAGGAGGACTGAAGAAGAGGGTTTTTCAGGAAGACCAGAATCTGATTTCAAAGTGTTTTTATGAGCATAAACTTTAAAGACATGTTTTGGGGACCTCTTAGACCAATATATGTTGATGAAAAAAGCGTGATATGTCACCTTTAATACTGCCTGTAATTACTGCTATTTAATTTAAATTCCATTGTAACATTGTATAGATCTAAATTGTATTCTAGCTTAATTTATCTATTTTTATTTTATTTTATTTTACTTATTGAAACTTCTTCTTGATTGTACTTATGTCTGGGTTGCTGTAACAACTGAATTCCCCCCCGGGGGATCAATAAAGTAATATCTGATCTTATCTTAAAAACAAAGAAGTGGTCATGTAGACCTGACTTTTGACAAATGCTAATTTTACAACCTGGAACATGAGTTTTTTTTAATCTTAAGGTTTCTTAATCAGGTCATTTTGAATGTGTTTTCATGGTTTGCTGTGATCTAACACACACTTCCCCAAAACACAAAGATATAGAGGCCGACAAAGTTCAGCCAGTCAAGTTTTCTGCAGAGTTGAATTGTTCCTTTTTTAATGCAGTCTTTGAGTTTTCTTCATAAAGACGTCCGTGTTTGTAAGAACTATCTCAATATGTCATCAAACAGACGGTCAGAGACAGAAACAAGAAGTTCTGGTGTTCAGCAGCAGCTTGATGTTTGCTCCTCTCTCAGTCTGGAGAAACAAACACAGCCCTCTAACGTCCCTCTCCATCAACACTCAGACTCAAACTGTGAGCGGTTCTTGGAGGGGTTGAAATGAGAGGTTTGTTTCAGGTCAGCCGGGTCTGGTGGGCGGGTTCGGACTCTCATTACACAGCTTTTATAAAATGGAGGATGTGTGATGATGGCGCTGAACTCTGCAGAGCGAGGCTTCCTGTTCACAGGTGCTGAGGCAGATTTGAAACGCCACCAACTCCAATCTGCTGCACAGAACGCCGAGCCAACTCCTCTCTGCCGGAGCCGCTCACACACACACCCACACGCTCACACACACACACACACAGGACTGCGTTTATGATTGTGTTAACATCATTATTGCAGAATGTGTCGGCTGAATGAGTCATGTTTTGAGGATAAGCAGAGCCTCAGTTTTCAGAGCGGCAGTGGCATATTTAGGAAACCCTCTGATTTTCTGCCTGTGTGTTTTCAGAGGACTTCTGCCTGCGCTCTGCAGACTGATGATGCCTTACAGCCACAGAACAATCTGGCAGACGGAGTGGAGTTTCAGTAACTGGAGAGAGAAGTAAAGTTAGGTTTTGCCAAGTGATAATTAACAAATGTATGAAACCATTTCCAAGTGGGACAGAGTCTCCAAATTTCGTCCCACGTGAGTTCGTACGTCTAATATTCTAAGAGCTAATTTAGCTCTTTGACAAAGTCCAGCTTTAGGAGCCTTGAAGGGGAACTCGGGTATTTTTAAACCTGGATGACTTTTCACATGCTTTGAGTTTAAATGAAGGATGGGGAGAACAAGTCTGGGGACTGGCTGCAAGGTCCTTCTTGGCAGCAACGGCCTGAATCAAAATGCATTCTTGATCGCGGCAACTGCCCCTGATGTAAGCGGTTCGCGGTTCTAGACTAGCAAAGAGTTGGAGCCGCTCTGGTACCGGTTTTCCAGGCCAGGACCCGGTTCACTCACAGTCAAAACAGAAAAACACGGTTCATGCTGGCTCAGAACCGGCCCTGAAACTGCCTCGGTTGAAAAGGGTATGAAAGGCTCAGATTTATGATCACAGTCATTAATCAATCAATCTTTATTTATAAAGCACCAAATCACAACAAACGTCCTCCTCAGACTCTTTCCAAACAGAGCCAGTCTAGACCGTACTCTATGTTCTATCATTAACAAAGACCCAACATCAAGACCGGATCAGATCCAGTCCCATCTCCCAGACAGGACTCAGTCTGATCTCATCTTAATCCACCATGAGCAGAGCACTTTGCAGCATTTAGCAAGTTACAGTGGCAAGGACAAACTTCCTTTAACAGGCAGAAACCTCCAGCAGGACCAGACTCATGTTAGACACACATCTGCTGAGACCATGTTGGAGAGAGGGATAGAGGGAGATGAAGAGAGAGAGAGAGATGATAGTGGGGAGTACGGCCACATAGGAAATAAAGTTGATATCTGCAACGGGATGTTGACATTGAATCAGGCTTACCCTGCAACAAGCCATCGTGGTCTATTTATACTCAGATTTCTGCATGAGTCTGGTCCTGCTGGAGGTTTCTGCCTGTTAAAGGAAGTTTGTCCTTGCCACTGTAACTTGCTAAATGCTGCAAAGTGCTCTGCTCATGGTGGATTAAGATGAGATCAGACTGAGTCCTGTCTGTAAGATGGGACTGGATCTGATACGGTCTTGATGTAAAGTAGTATGGGAGGTAGAGCCTTCAGTTATCAGGACCCTCTCCTTTGGAATCATCTACCAGTCAGGGTCCGGGAGGCAGACCCCCTCTCTACTTTTAAGAGTAGGCTTCAAACTTTCCTTTTTGATAAAGCTTATAGTTAGAGCTGGATCAGGCTTGGACCAGGTCTTAGTTATGCTGCTATAGGCTTAGACTGCCACACTGGGATCCTGTCTTTCCCTCTCTCTCCTCTCTCTGCCTGTCTCTCACTTTAACTCTTCCTGTCCCATTAAAGTTACTAACCATAGACCTTTCTGGAGTCCCTGAGCTCCCTTGTCTCGTAGGTTCCTCTGGATCTCTGCTGTAGATTCCTTTTTTGGGGTCTGTTATTCATCCTTTCTTTCTTTCTTTCTTTAAATCTTCCTCTTTTTCTTTCCTTCTATCTCCCTTTCTTTTCTTCCTTTTTTCCTTTCTATCTTTCCTTCCTATGTTTCTATCCTCCTTACTTTCTTTGCTTCATTCTTTCCTTCTTTCTTTGTTCTTACCATGTTTCTTCATCCTTTATGTCTCCTTTTCTTATCCTGTCCTTTCCTTCTGTCACTCCCTCCCTCTCTTCTCTCTTTTCTTAGACCTTTCTGGAGTCCCTGAGCTCCCTTGTCTCGTAGGTTCCTCTGGATCTCTGCTGCTGTGGACGTGGTCCAGACTCCAGCTGCTACAACTACTACTATCCGTCTCCCCACTATCATCTCTCTCTCTCTTCATCTCCCTCTATCCCTCTCTCCAACACGGTCTCAGCAGATGTGTGTCTAACATGAGTCTGGTCCTGCTGGAGGTTTCTGCCTGTTTTTAAAGCGTCTTGGAGTAAGGTTTGTTGTGATTTGGCGGCTCTGAAAGCAGCGATGTGACGTCTGTTTTCTGCGTTGTAAAGCTTGTTCCTGTTGAAACGCTGAGTTTGTTCTCCTCTGATTGAATGAGTCTAAATGACGTTATAAGATATGGGTTATGTAAACAACCTGACACCACAATAAAATATTTATCCATTCATTCATTCATGCTATCTTTGTGAGTGTGTGTTGGTATCTGCGTGTGTGTGTGTGTGCGTGTGTGTGTGTTTGCATGTGTGTGTGTGTGTGTGTGTGTGTGTGTGTGTCCTCTCCATGGGCCTGCAGACTTGTGGGGTAAAAATAGAGAGTTGAGCGGGTGCCTAATAGAAATAGAGATATGAAAAATAAAACGCAGAGAAGCTGAGACAGATGGAGGGAGCAGATGGACGAGAGGAGACGGAGAGAGAGAGCGAGGGAGACAGAAACAGAGAGATAAATAAAGAGAGGAGCACAGAGAGAGAGAGAGAGAGAGAGAGAGGGGCGGTACTTACAGGTGTTCTGGAAGGTGTGGACCTGCATGTCCAACAGAGGGAACGACTGTCTGAAGTTGTACGTGACAGAAGTCTTCTTCTTCTGGAAGATCTTCGTCACCTGAGGAGGAGGAGGAGGAGGAGGAGGAGGAGAAAATAGAGGATTGGAGATGAAAAAGTCACAGCAGACGAGAGAAAGGGAGAAGGAGTGGGAGGAGGAGAGGAAACAGCTCAGATACAAAGGAGGGTGTTTTTTTCATTTCTTTGCTTTAAGGTGAAAAGTTGAAAAAATCCCTCAGAGAGGATTTTTATTCTCTTCTCTATAAACAGGCGACATCTCCCTCAGCTGCTCTCTGTAAAATATCATAAATGATTCATTAAAAACGTCTTAAAGTCGAATCACTTCGTCTTCAACACTCTTCATGACTTCTCATCTGAGTCACAACAAGCTCTGAATCTTTAATTCAGACGTCTGATTCATGATTCATAAACTCTCACAGATTCAAGACGCTGACCGTCACATGATCTTTAGAAACAATAAACCTTTGTCTTTAAAGATCAGGTTGAAGATGTGATGTTTCATTCATACAGACTGAATCAGACTGATTCAAAATCCTCTATATCTCATGTTCAGGGACGTTGTTGGGAGATAAAGCTTCATGCATTTATAAGATTTGTTTATTAAAGGCACAATAAAAACAGATTCTTAAATACTGGATTTAATTAAAGGGATGAAAATTGTGTGTGAAGTTGTGTCCACAGAACCTAGTCCGCAAACGAGTGGCTTGAACCTGCAGTCACGCTAATGGCCAACAGGGGGCGCTTCACTGGATGCAAAAGGAACTCTGAGAAACTACCCTCCTTTGACCAGCTCTTAGTTATACTGCTATAGGCTTAGACTGCCGGGGGACTTCCTTTAACTCTTCCTGTCCCATTAAAGTTACTAACCATAGACCTTTCTGGAGTCCCTGAGCTCCCTTGTCTCGTAGGTTCCTCTGGATCTCTGCTGTAGATTCATTTTTATGGTCTGTTATTCATCCTTTCTTTACTTCTTTCATTCATTCCTTTTCTGTTCTTCTCTCTTTCTTTCTTTCTTTCTTTCTTTCTTTCTTTCTTTCTTTCTTTCTTTCTTTCTTTCTTTCTTTCTTTCTTTCTCTCTTTCATTCCTCTGGATCTCTGCTGCTGTGGACGTGGTCCAGCCTCCAGCTGCTACAACTACTACTATCCGTCTCCCCACTATCATCTCTCTCTCTCTTCATCTCCCTCTATCCCTCTCTCCAACACAGTCTCAGCAGATGTGTGTCTAACATGAGTCTGGTCCTGCTGGAGGTTTCTGCCTGTTAAAGGAAGTTTGTCCTTAACTTGCTGCTCATGGTGGATTAAGATGAGATCAGACTGAGTCCTGTCTGGAAGATGGGACTGGATCTGATCCGGTCTTGATGTAAAGTAGTATGGGAGGTAGAGCCTTCCGTTATGGGGCCCCTCTCCTTTGGAATCATCTTCCATCAATCTGATTTTTTTGAACAGCTGATTTATTCCCTTTTTAGAGGTTTTCCTCATGAGTTCATAGTCTTCATCTCTAGTTTCAAGCCCTCTTTTACGCAGCATGATGTTCATTTTTATATTTATTGTCCTATTTAGCATCAAATAGATGATTTAGGGCGGGGCTACGGTTACAAGATGACACAAAGTCACCTCAAAGATAATTTGCTCAGTGTATTGTTGCTTCAAAAATCCCTCTGAGGGAGATTTTGTTTGCAGACACATAATGAGCTTCCCCTTAATATCTCTACAACCAAGAATCACCGTTAACGTCCAAGCCTAGCTAGCACTAGCATTGGCTAATAACTTGGATTACTCCTCTCAAACATACGTCTCCATAAAAACAACATGGAGGTAGTTAAAATGCAAACCCTGAGCTTTAAATGCAGCAGCTTCTAATAAAAAGTCTGATTATTTGAATGTTTATTCCAACCTTTGAGTTCAGATGCACGGTGCTGTTTTTGCTGTTAGCACTTGTAGTTCTGAAAACACACAAATACAGCTCATTACTTTGGTCTGGAGGCGAGAAGCCTGAGGGCGTTCTGCTGAGTCCAGTCTTCTCAGGATGTGTGAGTGTGTTCAGGTGTTGGTAATGACTCTGGGAGGAAGCTAATGAGCAGGTAGAGTCCGATGTTCTTATCAGAGCGTGTTTGCCGTTTGATAACGGGCAAAGATGGAACTCGATTGTGCACGCTCTAAAAACTACGAGAGGTTAAAACACTGAACTTTTAGAGCCGGTGAGTTTGTCTCTGCAAACATCCTCACAGGAGTTCAGTCATTTATCTGTCGTTTAAAATATTGACTAATGCAGTGATAAATGGCGTTTCATGGAAGAAGTGTAATTTCTGATATTTGAAGGAGCTGTTTTAGGATTTTACTCATTCGAACACATTAAACCCTCATAACAAAAGCAGAGTGTGATCTGAGCGGCAGCAGAACTACAGATGGGAACAAAGTGAATCAGCAGCACTGAACTTTCTGTTGTTCCTCAGAGTGTGACTTACAAACTCTCTAACTCTCAGTTTCAGGGTAAAACTTCACAAATCCTGCTCAGCTCTCTCTCTCAGTCTCAGAGTCAGACTTTTACACTTTGTGACATTTCTAGAGCGCAGCATTAAACAGCACCAAGGCATTATGGGATAAACTGGTTTTCTGGTGACATGCAATCACTTTATCTCCCATGAGAGGAAATCCTTTGACTCAGAGAGAACTGGGACCTAAAAACAGGGTCCTGAAATACTGCAGGAATACAAACACCGAGGGACACACAGAGAGGCTGTTTGTCTGACAAATGATACCAGATTATTTCTTTATCATCATTCATGTGCAAACTGCATCCTTTAAAGTTCATCAGCAACTTGAGAAGCAACCGTATGATCTGTCTACAAAATAAACACTGTCATTTTTGGTTCATTACACCCCCCGAAGGAGTGCTCATTTAACTGTATGTGTGAGTCTCAGCTTCACTGTAAACAGGTCCACAGAGTCTCAGTTTCACTGTAAACAGGTCCACAGAGGCTTCCCTCTGTCTTCCTTCAGTGGTATGAACCTGAAACAGAAACTGATGTTCTTGTGATGTTCTTGTAATTAACGGGTCTTCAGTTTGCTGAAATAACAACATCATGATGCAGATTAGTCAAAAGTCCAAAGTCAAGCTTTGTCAGGTCTGTCCTCAAGAGGAGAAGAAAACTACGTCTACAATGTTTGTTTGTTGAATGGAGGTCTATGAAAGAGGATTAGAGACACTGATGTTTCTTTAGCTCTGACCTTCTTCACGGAATGTTCCATTTGTTCTCAGAACTCTGACATCATCAAAGACAGAATTCTGACATCATCAAAGACAGAATTCTGACATCATCAAAGACAGAATTCTGACATCATCAAAGTCAGAATTCTGACATCATCAAAGACAGAATTCTGACATCATCAAAGTCAGAATTCTGACATCATCAAAGACAGAATTCTGACATCATCAAAAACAGAATTCTGACATCATCAAAGACAGAATTCTGACATCATCAAAGTCAGAATTCTGACATCATCAAAGACAGAATTCTGACATCATCAAAAACAGAACTCTGACATCATCAAAGACAGAATTCTGACATCATCAGAGACAGAATTCTGACATCATCAAAGACAGAATGTCTGTCTCTGATGAAAGACAGGATTCTGGAATTCTGTCTTTTGCTCCCCTCCTCCTTTCCTCTCCTCTTTTTTTCTTTCCTCCTCTCCTTTCCTTTTTCCTCTACTCTCTCCTTTCCTCTCCTCCTTTTTCCTCTCCTTTCTTTTTTCCTCTCCTCTCTTTTCCTCTTTCCTCCTCTCCTTTCTATCTTTCCTCTCCTTTCTTTCTTTCCTTCTCTCCTTTCCTCTTTCCTCTCCTTTCTTTCTTTCCTCTCCTCTTTGTTCCTCTCCTTTCTTTCTTTCCTCTCTCTCTTTTTCTTCTCCTTTCTTTTTTCCTCTCCTTTCTTTCTTTTCTCCTCTCCTTTTCTTCCCCTCTCTCTCACCTCATTCTTTTTCTC
>NW_023260384.1:0-9422 GCF_009762535.1 Notolabrus celidotus | reverse complement strand
CCCACCACCAACCTGGCTCTTGTCCTACAAACTCTACAGGTCTTAAAGGATGCAGTTCCGTACCTTTGCGATGTCCAGGTGTTGCTCGTGGCACTGCACGGCGTTGGTGAAGTCTCCCAGAGCGGTGTAAACGGCGCCCATGTTCCCCAGCTGGCGAGCCTCAGAGAGCTGACACTGGGTCTGCCGCGCCAACAGCACGCACTGCTTATGACTCGCCAGGGCGTTGGGGTAGTCGCCGATCGCCGTGTACACATGACCGAGACTGCTGAGGGCGTCTGACGCTGCCTGAAACACAAACACACAAACACACACAAACACACACAAACACACACAAACACACACCTGTTAGAGTCAGCAGGTAGACTCTGAGTTGATTGCAGATGTTGGAGAGAGAAAGGAGAGAGGAGGAAGTGAAGGGGACATCCTCGGTGGAGAGGATTCACACAGGTTACAGGAGCAGAGCTAATCTTTCACATCCAATTAGACCCTCCGCCCGCTCCGCCAGCACTGGGCTTCCTGCAGCGTCTGTTGTTCCTCTCCTTTAGCTCACACTGAAGACTCTTTACAGCACTTTGAGCGTCTAATGATTTCTCACTCCGCTCTTTCTGCTAATTACTGCAGCTCCTCACTCACGGCGCCACGAAATCAGGACGAGTGCTTCACAATAAGCTGTTGTCTTCTCACGTGCATGAAAACAGGTTCATGAACTCATCACACACACACCTACACACACACTGAGACACACACACACACTGCTCCCTGATTAGATGGAGACAGAAATGAGACTCGCTCTTTCTTTAGTGATTTAAAACAAGCCGGCTCATTTGCTCACTAATCTTAAGGTTATTGGTATTGATCGGAGTTCAATCAGAGGAGTCATGGGAAATATTCCTCAGGTCTGAGGAAGTCTGATTCAAATTAAGGAGAGAGATTGAAAGAAGAGCGCCACGGTGTGTATCGACATGTTGCACATTTATCAGTGTGAGCTGAGGCTTCAGAGGAGAGGACGAATACATTAAGACGTGCACGAGTCTACGAGACACAACCTCACGAGTGAAGATGTTCCACGAACAAATAAAAGAAGTGTACATCACAAAGAAACACAGACAAATCAAACAGATTCAGCAAACATTGAGTATAAGACCTTTTGGAAATCTTATCCACTTCACTGGATGGATTGATTTGTTATTGGAGACACCTCAAATATGTCTGATTCCATGCAGACACACACACACACACACAAGTTAATATGTCTGCAGAATGGATGAAAACATTACACCCAGATCTATGAAACACTTGAAACAGCTGTTTGTGTTTTGCACTCAGGTTGTCCGTCTGCGTATGCATGAACCCTCCTTCTTTTGCTCTCCAAATCTTGAAATCTTGATGTTATTTCAGCAAACTTGAGTTCCCAATAACTGCAAAAAAATCTGGATTTAATTGCTTTCTTTTCCGGCACACACTGCTGAAGTGAAGCCTCTGTGGAACCGACTATTTACAGCAAAACTGAGACTCACTTTGAAGAAATGAATCCTCTGGATGACGCACTAAACCAAAAAGGGATGGTGTTTATTCGCTTGATT
Source organism: Notolabrus celidotus (assembly GCF_009762535.1). NCBI lineage: Eukaryota > Metazoa > Chordata > Actinopteri > Labriformes > Labridae > Notolabrus > Notolabrus celidotus. Next base: position 7,839 of record NW_023260384.1, on the reverse strand, counting down.
ATTCGGAGGGACGACTTTTGAAGTTGCTCCTCCAAATTGAACCTGTCAGGTCAAGAATTAACTTCAAACTGAGACTTTTATTTCCCCTGAGGATCGCAGCAAAACAGGACAGTCAATCGATCTCTAACTACAGGATAGATGTCCAGATATTCAGGGTCCCAAAAGGATGAGACCTGCTGATGAGGATGCCCTTATTTCTCCCTTTAGACCACCACCAGATATTCGCGGTCCCCAGAGGATATATCCTTTTGTGAATGATGATGATAAAAATGATGATACCTGGACGAAATGTTGCATTGATTGCTCAGATCTGTGGTTAATGTGCTCATTGTCCTCAGAGGATGAATCCTAAGGTCCTTGGAGATCCCCTCAACTTTCCTCTGTCACCGGCTGCAGGCCAAATCTTTGATTTAAATCCTCTGAAACTTCAGCAGACCTCTGGAAACATTCATGATGTTTGTCTCCAGAGGATGTATTCTTGTTGCTAAATTAAGTTGTGTAAAATATCTTGACAACTGAAGGACAGGGTGCCATGAAGCTTGGTACACCTCAGATAACAGATGATGTTGAGTAAATATTAAGAGCGTGAGTATCAATAAACCTTCTTGTGAGGTTTAGAAACTCTGATGTCCTGGATTCAATCAGAGACACACTTTACTGAGACGCTCTCTGCAGCCGTGCTCTCCGGCTGGCGGAGGCTCAAACTCAGAAATTAGGAATGTGAATGTGACCTTTCAGAGAAAACAACGAGAGCCAGACGAGAGAGAGAGAGTGAGACTGTAATGAAATGTTTGCAAGTTTAAAGAATGTGACGGAGGAGGAGGAGAAGCAGTCATGAAATATTAAAGAGGATGCTATTAGCACGTTCGTTAGTCATTCGACTCCGCACGCACACACACACACACACACGCTCCCTGATTCAGAGGAGTGGGTTAGACTGCAGGAACACAGAGAGGGGGATTCTGACTGAGGTGGTTCATGTGCATCTTCATGCAAATACAACAGAGACGCCTGGCACTACTAAAGGTCGTTAACCCCGAGTGCTGGAAGATGTGGTTTAATTTGCTCTGAAAAATAAAACTCCAACGTGAGAAGACAGAATAAAGGAGCTGCTGGTCTACTGCTGCTGACGCTTCATCCAGTATGTGATGGACCCTTTAAAGGTGACATATCATGCAAAATGGACTTTTTAATGGTTCTCTACCTGAAATCTGTGTCCCTGTCTACAAACCCCCCGAGAATGAAAAGAATCCATTCTGCCCCTGTTCTGATTTCTCCACCTTTCTGTAAATGTGTGCTGAAACCAGCCGTTTCAGTTTTCAGTGTTTTTGTTACGTAACAACAATATCCGGTCTGTAACAGGAAGTCAGAGCTCGGAGCTTGTTCAGCCCATAGACTGTATAAAATACAACTCAACCCCTCCTCTGTTTTTCATTCCCTGCACACATGTGTGCTAACAAGGAGCTTAGGAGGGAGGCATGCTAGTTGTAGGCTGTCTTAATAAACACAAAGGTCGCTTTGACTCCCCACGTCTGCAGATTTGAAGATCTAGTGGAGGATCTTTATTTATCATGGAAAAGTGCTAGCGCTAGTTAGCATAGCCACATAGCTACATGTTCATAGATGTAGCTGTAGCTGTGTACCAAGACACACGTCGACATGCTGATAAATAAAACAACAAGAAACACTAAATCTGTGACCAATGGTTCAGAAAGGTCCTGCTGCAGGCACCTCTACGTCAGGATCAGATTCTGGATCAGATTCAGAGGGTTGAAGTAACGCGGGTCTGTGAGCAGCCGTGTAAATTCAGCCAACATGTAAACATTAGATCAACGTGCTGGACAACCGAGGCCACACCCACTTCCTGAGGGGGCGTGGTCAGAGAGAAAACAGACTGTTCTGAGGAGGACTGAAGAAGAGGGTTTTTCAGGCAGACCAAAATCTGATTTCAAAGTGTTTTTTTTGAGCATAAACTTTAAAGACATGTTTTAGGGACCTCTTAGACCAATATATGTTGATGAAAAAGGCGTGATATGTCACCTTTAAAACCTGAAAGTCACACAACAACAAGAAAAACTGAATAATGAAAGCAGCTGCAGATCACCTTCTCCTGTCTTCTGTAGGTGTTTTCTTCAACAGAGTTTCAGCCCCTGAATCCTTTCAAAAACTTTGGATCCTTCAGTCCTTCAACGTTTTATTTTGGGGCATTTTTGCCTTTATTGGGGCAATTTTTCCATTTAATTAATTAATTAATTTTATTTAATTTTTCATTTTCAGGCATTTTTGCCTTTATCTGATAGGACAGTTGCAGAGAATCAGGGAGAACAGGGAAGGACATGCAGGGAGTCAAACCAGTGACTCCTGTGACAAGAGCTACAGCCTCTGCATATGTGATGCGAGCTTAAACCGCTAGGCCAATGGCACCACAGATCATTTAGGCCTTTAGTCCAGAAGTTCACAACTTGAGTGTTGGGACAGAAAAGTAGGTCGTAGAGACGTTTTCAGGAGGTCAAGGAAAAAAGTTATGGAAATAAGTTGCTATCAGGCGCCCCATGGACAAAGGCTACAACCCTTGTCCTACTGGTGGTAGGTTCAATTTTCAAGTTGGTGCATCTCCTCCTCGTCTCTCCTCACATTTCCTGTCTCTCTGTCTGAAGATGTCCGATCACATGAAGGCAGAAAGCTCCAAAAATATCTAAAGAAAGTATTTGCTGCACCTTGATTTCTAAGGACGTGTTTCCAATGATGCAGTGCCCTTCCTTTCAAACCTTCTTTCATGCCGAGGAGATCACAGGGGCACCAAAGAGCCTCATGCTCCAAGGGGCTTTCAGAACGAGCCAATCAGGAGTCACGTAGGGTCCAGAATGTCACTCCAACACGTTCGTAATGTAAGAGATTAGCTTGACAGTAAAGACTTAAAAAATGTACATATACTAATGTTTGTTTCTGCTCAAGAGAAGACCAAACAGTTGATTCATACTCCAGAACAGTAGGTGGCAGTAACACACCGTAGCGCTGGTTGTTACAGACATTAAGTGACGATTTCAGAACTTCTGGTCGCTTTGGTCAAAACGTAGGTGCAAATATTTTCCTTGAGGTTCAGCGGCTGAGTTTTTAGCTTCTTTCTACCAATGTAAGACCCAAAAGTAAACCTTAAGAGAGAGGAAGTCGAGCTCTGAACACTGAAACACGCTCAGATATTACTCTTCTTTAAATCAACGTCTGAACGAGAGCTCCAAACTGTCACTGAGAACATCCACAGTGACCTTTAGTGGGATCTACCTCTTCTAATTAACATCCAGAACCCTGCTCCTTTCATTTTCATCTTTATGTGTCATCTCTTTGTGCTCTGGTGTGTGTGTGTGTGTGTGTGTGTGTATATGTGTGTGTGTGTTTGTGTAAGTGTGTGTATATGTGTGTGTAGGTGAAGGTAGAGCGTGCACATCACCTGAAATCCCAATTCCCAGCAAAGTGATGAGTGTAAACACATAAAATCCAGCTGACACATCTTGGAGGCGAGAGAGGGAGATTTAATAAATGACGAGGAGGACTCGTGTGTGTGTGTGTGTGTGTGTGTGTGTGTGTGTGTGTGTGTGTGTGTGTGTGTGTGTGTGTGTGTGTGTGTGTGTGTGTGTGTGTGTGTGTGTACAGTCAACTGGCCAGACGACTGTTTGATTTCCCTCAAGGACACAATGTTTCCTCTGCACACCAGAAAACACACAAAAAATCCAATCATGTGGCGTCTGGGACTGTGAGCTGCACGGTGCACGGTGTGTGTGTGTGTGTGTGTGTGTGTGTGTGTGTGTGTGTGTGTGTGAGATTATTTCTGTGTTTATATATGTTTGATAAAGACGGAGAGACTGACAGCTCTCCTCAGTTTGACACAAAATCAAAGCGACGTGACGTGCGACCCGTCGTTACGCCGTGTTTTCACATGAAGCTGCAGGAAATCAGGTTACGACGGTGAGAGGAGGGAGAACCTTGGAAGCAGATCTCTGAATCTAATGAATGAAAATAGAAGAGGAGGGATGAATATAGACGGAGGAAGATTAACAGTGGCACTGCATCTTCTTCTGCTCCATAGAGCGGCCTGCAGAGAGAGGCAGGAGGTTTTTAAGAAGCGAAGCTCAATCACCCAGAAAAGAGGAGCTTTTAGCCCTCAGCGTGGGGCGGAGGGAGAAACGTTCCCCTGCTGCGTCCGAGGAGACGACGGGTCTGACTTTAACTTGTTGGTTTGACTCCGAGCAAACAGAGGAGTGAGGTTAGCGTACGAAGATGAAGATGAGTCAAGGAATAAAAGGATGTGCACGCAGAACAAGGAGAGGGATGATGACAAGATGCTTTTTTAAACTCCAAAAGTCATTCCAGATTTATCCTCATTATTTGTTGCTAAAGTTCCTGAAGTTTGGAGAAAGATGCATTTATTTGTGCACCTTAACTTTAATGCAAGACCAGATTACACAGTTATTCTGGGTGGATGTGGCAATGCTGCTCTTAATTAAAGACACAGTGAGGAACTTTCAGAAGCTGTTCAGAAAGTTGGAAACTTCCTGAAACTTTGAGGGAGAAATCTGAACTCTAACTTTCATTTTTCTTGTTAAATATCTGCAGGATGTTCGGGCGAGCTGATGTTGTAACGCTGCATCTGATGCTCTGTCCTCCTTCATGTTGCAAACATTACTCAGTGGCTGTCACAGCGTGCTTCTGAGGCTTTGCAGGCTGTGAAAGGAAGAAGAAATGCCATAAATTTCTTGATTTGTTCACAGAATCTGAAGCCAGAGTTTGAGATCAATGACTCAAAGTAACTGATTTTAATTTCTGCCTAACTGGCTGAGTGTTAATGTCCAATGAGCAGCTCTGTAAGATTCAATCATTGTTGTCTTTGTGCCGTCTCTCTGCAGGTTGTTTGTTTGTTTGTGTGTCTGGAAACACTCACACCGTCTCGGAGCAAACACACACACACATTGTGAGAAATGGATTGGACTGGATGTCCATGTTTCAGTCGCCTGCAGGCCGCTCACCTGCGGAGGAGCAGCTCAATAATCGTCTGTCAACAACTCAGACATTCAGCTCGGTGCGTCTGCGGTGCGTTCACTGCTCCCAGACAAACAAGGAGAACACACGCTCGGGCTCAGGAGGGGGAACTCTTCTGTCTGGATTCGATCCTGAGCTCCGAGGTGAGCCGGATTCATGACGAGCGTGAGCGTGAAAAATTAATGTGAGTGTGTGGAAACAAACAAACAAAAAGATGCACGGACAGAAAAACACATCGTCCTTTTTAATCTCTCTGCTTCATTAAGATGAACTCAGACTCTCGTTTGTCTCACTGGCAGGAGTTCAATCAACACACACTCACAGGTATCTGTGTGTGGATGTGTGTGAAGAGGTCCAGGTGAGTCTTAAAGATTGTTTCATTGTAATGAAACTTTAATTTAGGAGCTTCTTATTGAGTCAACAGCCTGAAGGTAAATAAATCATGCTGCCTGCTCGCTGATTTAGACACTGAGACAACAATGATGATAAAGTGTGGTTTTATATCTTTCCCTCTTACAGCTGATTATCTCACTCTGATTATTCATGTTAGCTGTCATTAAGGGAACACAATCTGCAGCAGGATGCAAACAGACCAGAGGTTTAGCATTAGCAACCTGTGACTAAAGTGTCGGACTCTCCTGTGGGATGTTTGAACCATTTGATCCATGCATCCCTGGAGGGTTACCGATGGCTGCCGTAAAGCGGTTGTTGTTGTTGCAGTAATCAGTCCGGTTTTGCACATGTGTGTGTTTGTGCATAGAAATTTAAGCCATGGCTGCTGTTCCACATCCATGTCCCGCTTATTATTGTCTTATTAAGTATAAAGAGGGTAGGTGAAGCCACATATACAGAGGCTATAGGCCTCGGCGCAGCGGTCACATGTTGGACTCCCAGCCTTGACCATTTGCTGCATGTCGTCTCCCGCTCTCTACTCCCCACATTACCTGTCTCTCTTCAGCTGTTCGATCAAATAAAAGCAAAAACGCCCAAAAATATAAAAAAACATGTTTACAAAAATGTAAAGTTACAATTAGAAAAAATATAAAAATAAATACAATAAATAAAATAAAACAAACAGGGGTTTTAAAATGAAGGATAAATATTCCTGATGAGAATTTGAAAGCCAAAAAATGTTACAGAGAAGGATGACCAGCTCATCTCTGTGGCAGAGTGCAGGTTTTTGAAGTCTTTTGGAGCTTTAGGATCCACAGTGTGTTTTAAAAACAGCCCTAAGTGGATTTATAATGACATGATGAAGACATCTTTTAGTTAACTTGTTTACTTTAGTTATTTTTTGGTAAACAAGCAAACAAAAGAATGATGTCTAGCTCTATTATCCAGGCAAATACAAGCATCAGATTTGGACTCAATATTGGCAGATACTCCTATCAGGACCAAAAAAAGCTGACTCAGGACATCCCTCACTCTTATAGGGATTTCTTGTCTTTTGGAGCCAACCTCAAGTGGACGCCTGAGGAACTGCAGTCTATAACACTTCCACACTATCTTTGTTTTTGCAGCTTGAAACCAACTGATACAACATTTCTTCATGCTGTAGTACTCAAATCACCAACCGTCCACATCAGGTTCTCTGTAATCATCTTCAGCTCGAATGAAAAGAAAGGTGGCTTCAGTTTGAGAGAATCAGTGAAGTTAAACTCAGAAAAGTCAGTAAAACAGCTGCTCTCTGCTCTTAAAGGTGACATATCATGCAAAATGGACTTTTTAATGGTTCTCCACCTGAAATCTGTGTCCCTGTCTACAAACCCCCTGAGAATGAAAAGACTCCATTCTGCCCCTGTTCTGATTTCTCCACCTTTCTGTAAATGTGTGCTGAAACCAGCCGTTTCAGTTTTCAGTGTTTTTCATACGTCACAACGCCATCCGGTCTGTAACAGGAAGTCAGAGCTCGGAGCTTGTTCAGCCCATAGACTGTATAAAATACAACTCAACCCCTCCTCCGTTTTTCATTACCTGCACACATGTGTGCTAACAAGGAGCTTAGGAGGGAGGCATGCTAGTTGTAGGCTGTCTTAATAAACACCAAGGTCGGTTTGACTCCCCACGTCTGCAGATTTGAAGATCTAGTGGATGATTTTTATTTATCATGGATAAGTGCTAGCGCTAGTTAGCATAGCCACATAGCTACATGTTGGTAGCTGTGTACCAAGACACACGTCGACATACTGACAAATAAAACAACAAGAAACACTAAATCTGTGACCAATGGTTCAGAAAGGTCCTGCTGCAGGCGCCTCTCCATCAGGATCAGATTCTGGATCAGATTCAGAGGGTTGAAGTAACGCGGGTCTGTGAGCAGCCGTGTATATTCAGCCAACATGTAAACATTAGATCAACGTGCTGGACAGCCGAGGCCACACCCACTTCCTGAGGGGGCGTGGTCAGAGAGAAAACAGAGTGTTCTGAGGAGGACTGAAGAAGAGGGTTTTTCAGGCAGACCAAATCTGATTTCAAAGTGTTTTTTTGAGCATAAACTTTAAAGACATGTTTTGGGGACCTCTTAGACCAATATATGTTGATGAAAAAAGCGTGATATGTCACCTTTAAAGCAGTGGAGTAGCACATGTAGAGGCATGAGATGTTCTCACATTCATGTCCAAACAAAAAACATCTGCTATCACGAAACTCTGAGCAGAGAAAGCAAACGATCGAAGAACAGCCTGGATCAGACTTTATTGATGGAACACACAAAGTTTAGTTGTTTCTGTTTCTTCTAAATTATTAATGAGGCAATAAAATATTCTAGAAAACACGCCATGAGCTCACAATCACCAGATTAATCTA
>NW_023260383.1:0-9492 GCF_009762535.1 Notolabrus celidotus | reverse complement strand
TCTGTAAAACAGAGACTAGTCATTTAAAATAGCATGAAAAGCTCATAGTAGTATTTAGTCTTAAAGTTTAGCGGTGATATGTGTGATTCAGACTTCGTCACCTGTCTTACCTGCAGCAGATGCGGTGCGGTGCGTCTCCTCCTTGGACGTATACAGTCTCCTCTACTCGGAGATATCTTTTCCAGAAACAGACGAGCCAATCACAGTCACCGTTCTAGACACGTTTCTCTGCTCTGATTGGTTGTAGGTGCTGTTAGTCTGCAGTTGTCTCCAGTGCAACACATCCAGCTCCCGAAACTCGGATCAAACTGTAAAACTAGGCAGTGCTGATCATATCTGAATCAAGATTCCGTTACTGCATTGCCTATTTCTCGCATCAAATGTTTCCAGAATCACATTTTAGTGTACTGTTTAGCTGTAATTTGAGATCGTTTGTGACCAGGCAGCCATGTTTCTCACCACCACGCTCAGTGACAGCTCCTTGAGTGACAGGTCACGTTTCTTTGCTCTGATTGGTTGTAAGCATTTTGGTCTGTGCCTGTTGATAACGCCCCCTTGACATAGACATTGCACTGTTTCCACACTGAAGTGTATTTGCAATCTCTCTGGCCATGCCAGGCTAGACGTAGGCAGCAGGAAGAGGAAAGAGTCAGGTGGATCCAAAATGTTTGGGCGGTGGGGGGTCTTTATTTATTTATTTATAAATAATCCAAGATGGCGCCACGGACGGTCGCCCTGGTACTGCGCTCTCTCGTACTTGTTGCGTTTTTCTCTTTTCTTGTATCTTTATGCTCCGCTTCTCTGGTTTCTTTTACCAGAGAAGAACTTGTTAACATTGGACAGTCCTCTGCCGAACTTTTTACACCGGTTTTCATTGAACCTTTAAGTTACACAGAGATTCTTGCTGGTGGAGCCGCAGCTCTCTATGGTCTTTGCCGGAGACGCCGGCGCCGGGGCAAGCGAGCAGGCGTGCTCGTCAGACTGAGACAGCGGGGGTTACGCAGTGCGCTCCCGTCCATTCACCTGGCGAATGTCCGCTCCCTGGCAAACAAGATGGATGAACTGCTGCTCCTCAACTCAAGAAACACGGACTTTTGCAGATCCGCCGCCCTGTGTTTCACTGAAACCTGGCTCAGTGAACACATCCCAGACAGCTCGCTGCACTTACCGGACTTTCAGCTCCACAGAGCGGACCGCGTAAAGGAACTCTCTGGGAAGGCGAGAGGAGGCGGAATCTGTTTCTACATAAACGAAGGTTGGTGTACAGATACCACAGTGTTGAAGAAGTCATGCAGTCCAAATCTGGAGACTCTTTTCATAAACTGCAAACCCTTCTATTCGCCGCGGGAGTTCTCCTCCTTTATTCTGGTCGGCGTCTACATCCCACCTCAGGCCTGCGTAACGGAGGCGTTACAGCACCTGGCTGACCAGATTACAGACGTGGAGAAAAAACATCCTGACTCTCTGCTCATCATTCTCGGGGATTTTAACAGAGCAAATTTAACCCACGAACTACCTAAATACAGACAGCATATTAAGTGTCCCACCAGGGAGTCTAACACTCTGGACCACTGCTACACAGTAATAAAGGACTCATATCGCTCTGTCCCCCGTGCAGCTTTAGGACTATCTGATCACTGTCTGATTCATCTCATCCCGACCTACAGGCAGAAGTTAAAAACGGCTAAGCCTGTAGTTAGGACTGTGAAGTGGACCGAGGAGTCAAAGCAGGAGTTACAAGCCTGCTTTGATTGCACTGATTGGAGTGTTTTTGAAGCTGCATCAGGAAACCTCAATGAACTCACTGACACTGTGACTTCATACATCAACTTCTGTGAGGACATGTGTGTGCAGACCAGGACCTTCTGCACATACAACAACAATAAGCCCTGGTTCACACCTCAACTGAGGAAGCTGCGTCAGGCCAAAGAAGAGGCCTACAGGAGTGGGGACCGGGACCTGTTCAAGCAGGCCAGAAACAAACTGACGAGGGGGATCAAGGTAGCTAAGAGGAGCTACACTGAGAAGTTAAAACAGAGCTTCTCTGCCAACGACCCCTCAGAAGTTTGGAGAGGCCTGCGTGAAGTTACAAGCTACAGGAGACCCTCCCCCCACCCTGAAGGTAACAAAAGACTAGCTGACGACCTGAACAGCTTCTACTGCAGGTTTTCACACCCCACACCCGAACACTCTGATTTACCTGGCCCCCCCACAAGCCCCTCCCCACCCCCCTCTGACCCCCCACCTGCGCTGACGATCTGTGAAGATGAGGTAATCCAGCTCTTCCAGAGACAAAAGACCAAGAAGGCTCCAGGACCAGACGGCGTGTCCCCCTGAGCAGCTGGCCCCCATCTTCACAAAGATCTTCAACACATCGCTGGAGCTGTGTGAAGTGCCCTCATGCTTCAAAAGCTCCACCATCATCCCAGTCCCAAAGAAACCCACCATCACAGGACTCAATGACTACAGGCCCGTCGCCCTGACGTCTGTGGTCATGAAGTCCTTCGAGAGACTAGTGTTGAGCCACCTGAAAGACATCACAGGCCCCCTGCTGGACCCCCTGCAGTTTGCCTATCGGGCTAACAGGTCGGTGGAGGATGCAGTCAATATGGGTCTGAACTACATCCTGCATCACCTGGACTCCCCCAGGACCTACGCTAGGATCCTGTTTGTGGACTTCAGCTCTGCGTTCAATACCATCATACCAGACATCCTGCACCAGAAACTCACCCAGCTCACAGTGCCGGCCTCCATCTGTCAGTGGATCACCAACTTCCTGACGGACAGGAGACAGCAGGTGAGGCTGGGGAGCATCAAATCCAGCACCCGGACCATCAGCACTGGCGCCCCACAGGGATGTGTTCTCTCCCCACTGCTCTTCTCCCTCTACACCAATGACTGCACCTCAGGAGACCCCTCGGTGAAACTCCTGAAGTTTGCAGACGACACCACCGTCATCGGTCTCATCCAGGACGGAGACGAGTCTGCTTACAGACAGGAGGTGGAACAGCTGGCCCTCTGGTGTAGTCAGAACCATCTGGAGCTGAACCCGCTCAAGACGGTAGAGATGACAGTGGACTTCAGGAGAAGCCCCCCCCCACTCCCCCCCCTCACCATCCTGAACAGCACTGTGTCTACTGTGGACTCTTTCAGGTTCCTGGGATCCACTATTTCCCGGGACCTGAGGTGGACCTCCCACATAGACACAATCAGAAAAAAGGCCCAGCAGAGGATGTACTTCCTGCGTCAGCTCAGGAAGTTCAACCTGCCCCAGGAGCTGCTGATCATGTTCTACACCTCCATCATCCAGTCTGTTCTGTGTACCTCCATCACTGTCTGGTTTGGCTCTGCAACCAAACTAGACAAACACAGACTGCAGCGGACTATAAGGACTGCAGAGAAAATCATCGGTGTCGACCTGCCCCCCATCCAGGACTTGTACCGGTCCCGGGCCAGGAAACGGGCAGGGAGCATTACCGCTGACCCCTCACACCCTGGACACAAATTCTTCAAACTCCTCCCCTCCGGCAGGCGCTACAGATCACTGTGCGCCAAAACAACCCGCCATAAGAACAGTTTCTTCCCCCAGGCTGTCACTCTGATGAACACTAAACCATAACAGTGTCATACCTGTCAGATAAATACTCTCTGTAAATATACATGTAGATATACAATGCAACAATTCTCAAGCAGAATTCCATATTTCTATTTTTTGTATTATTTAACTTCTATTTTATAATGTAAAACTACCTCTGCAACTCACCACTGCACTTTATCATATTATTTTAGCCTGTACATATTAGTCAAGCTATTTGTTGTTTCTTTGTATTTATAGCTAAGGTTATTGTTATTATATTTTCATTTATTTTTTATTGTAGTTCTTATTCTTATTCCTATTCTTATGCCTTGTACAAAGAGAGCACAGTTTACCAAAGTCAAATTCCTTGTGTGTTCAAGCATACTTGGCGAATAAAGCTGATTCTGATTCTGATTCTGATTCTGATTTATTTATTTATTTATTTACTCTTTTCAATGATATATTTTATTTCAAAAGTTCCCTGCATAGAATAGTAAAAAAATGTGTCTTTAAATTACTGTTGTCAGGAGATTAATAGAATAAAATACAATAGAACAGGTTGCTCCAAGTTACAAAATAACTCAAATATAAGTTTAATATACAATATAGAGTGTATAGAAGTTAACCTCTTAGCACTCCGGGCGTTTTTAATGGTAATATAGGGTGTAAGATGGGTAATTTCAGTGATAGATAACAGGTCAACAGTATATGTCACATAGAAGTGGTTTACATCATTTGGAGATTTCGCAAGAATCGCATTTTTCGACGATTGGCTGGTGAGCACCTCTGTTCTTGAGGCTGCTGAGAAAGCCCCTTATTGTCAACATACCTAGGAAAGCCATACATCCTCTGAGAGCCCTGTGTCTCTAGTTTATGTGTGTAAAGTTTCATGAGGCTGTGATTATCCTAGAGGTCACAAGAGGTCATTTTATACAGTGATCTCGAGGTTTCAAAAACTGGTCTCACTAAGAGAAAAGGCTACTGTGGGCTCTAATATCATCACACATGAATACAATAGGGATTGAATCCACAAGAGTCTCAGCTTTCCAGTGATATCACATGTATGCAAATCAAACACTGTTTAGGGACCCCAGTATGCAGAAACACCATTTTAGACTAGGCGAAAAAAACACATTTGTACTGCATGCAGAAACCTGCTTTGTTTTTGCCTCAAACTGAATGGGAATAGCATAAAGTGGGTATGTATGTAAAGAGGAGACTTGTGGGAACCCACTGAAAGATTTTCATTCAGATATCTTGAGGTCAGAGGTCAGGGGACCACTTTGAAAAGTTTTTTGATAGCCAAAATTTAGCCTAACTTTGGAGCGTTAGTTAACCCACTTCCCTTCCTATCATGGCATGGTTGGTATTAATTGATTCATTAATTGATTCCTTATGTCTTCTAGTTTCATATGATATCAGTATCTTCGCTGTATCTTTAAAACTCAGCCCACAGAAGCGTCTGAAAGAAAAAAGTCGGCAGGGCCCGCCAGTGGGCCGTCGGAGTGATGCAAAAAGACAGTGCCTAATATAATAACAATTGTACAATAAGATATTTACAAAATAAAGCTTAGTAAAAAGTAATAGTGGCAGTTACATTGACAGTTGTATTTACGGTAAAAAATAATAAATTAATATGACAAATTACAGGCTTTGTAATTAATTAATTGCAAAAAATGTCATAAGATTTTTGTTACTCAGTCTGGATTACCCTGTTCCTATATGGTTTTATCTTACTTCTACACTTTAATATATTATATTGGTTTATTTTAAAAGGAAAAGTCTGCTGCTTTATCAATCTCTAGCAGACAAGAGTCTGTGATGAAATTCGGTTAATACACAGTATTGACAAAACCCAACATTATGGGGACTTCCGGCCGTCAGCCAATCAGAAGCCGCGAATCATACACATGTGTGAATATTCATGAGCGGGTGCAGTACCAAAATCCAGCAGTACGAGCGCACTTTCAATACACAGATTATACACAGAATCAGTGTTTTGTGTACTAAAAGGACTTTTGGAGAAAATTTGAATTAGAGCTCCCCTAACCTATAGAAACACTTCTACAGTGTCCGAATTATGAGGACTCTGGACATGTCCTCATAATTCAAAATGTCCGTGCAGTGTGGTGTGTATTCCGATGAAATGTCTACCTAATACACAAATACCAACACACACACACTGACACACACACACACACACACACACACAAACACACACACACACACACGTATACAGACACTTTCATTCTAACCCTTTAACATCCATGTAACTCTGGTGTGTCTGTGGCGTGCGTGGCGTGCGTGGCGTGCGTGGCGTGCGTGGCGTGCGTGCGTGGCGTGCGTGGCGTGCGTGGCGTGCGTGCGTGGCGTGGCGTGTGTGTGGCGTGCGTGGCGTTTGTGGCGTGTGTGGCATGTGTGGCATGTGCGTGGCGTTTGTGGCGTGCGTGGCGTTTGTGGCATGTGTGGCATGTGTGTGGCGTTTGTGGCGTTTGTGGCGTTTGTGGCGTGCGTGGTGTGTGTGGCGTGCGTGGCGTGCGTGGCGTGCGTGGCGTGCGTGGTGTGTGTGTGGCGTGTGTGTGGCGTGTGTGTGGCATGTGCGTGGCGTTTGTGGCGTGTGTGGCATGTGTGGCATGTGCGTGGCGTTTGTGGCGTGCGTGGCGTTTGTGTTATGTGTGACATGTGTGTGGCGTTTGTGGCTTTTGTGGCGTTTGTGGCGTGCGTGGCGTTTGTGGCTTTTGTGGCGTTTGTGGCGTGCGTGGCGTGCGTGGCGTGCGTGGCGTGCGTGGCGTGCGTGGCGTGCGTGGCGTGCGTGGCGTGCGTGGCGTGCGTGGCGTGCGTGGCGTGTGCAGGGTACCTGGAGCAGGGTCTGCTGGTGAAGGACGAGCAGAAGCTGCGTGAGCGCTACATGAAAAGCTTCCAGTTCAAACTGGACCTGGTCTCCATGGTTCCCACTGACCTGCTGTACCTGGTCCTGGGGATCACGTACCCTGAGATCCGGCTCAATAAGCTCCTCAGGTTCAACAGGTACACACACCTGAACATGTACACATACACACACACACAGACACACACAGACACACACACAGACACACACACACACACACTCCATGCTGTGTTGCAGGATGATGGAGTTCTTCCAGAGGACTGAGACCAGGACTAACTACCCCAACGCCCTCCGGATCTCTAACCTGGTCATGTACATCGTCATCATCATCCACTGGAACGCCTGCCTCTACTTCTCCTTCTCCAAGGCCATCGGTAGGTTGCTGGTTCGAATCCTGCCGCTGGTTGTGTCATCAGGGACTCATTAAAACCCTCTGAGTCTTCTGGTCTCTCTAGGTTTTGGTGCTGACAGGTTCGTGTACCCCGACCCGGCGGATCCAGAGTTTGGGCGTCTGGTGAGGAAGTATGCGTACAGTATGTACTGGTCCACGCTGACGCTCACCACCATCGGGGAGACTCCGCCCCCTGTGGAGAACTCAGAGTACTTCTTTGTCGTCACTGACTTCCTGGTGAGTGAAGACCTTCGTACGAATCCTTGATCCGCGAAGTCCTGACCTGAGAGAGTCAGTGTGGGTACGGTCTAAGTCCTGACCTGAGAGAGTCAGTGTGGGTACGGTCTAAGTCCTGACCTGAGAGAGTCAGTGTGGGTACGGTCTAAGTCCTGACCTGAGAGAGTCAGTGTGGGTACGGTCTAAGTCCTGACCTGAGAGAGTCAGTGTGGGTACGGTCTAAGTCCTGACCTGAGAGAGTCAGTGTGGGTACGGTCTAAGTCCTGACCTGAGAGAGTCAGTGTGGGTACGGTCTAAGTCCTGACCTGAGAGAGTCAGTGTGGGTACGGTCTAAGTCCTGACACGAGAGAGTCAGTGTGGGTACGGTCTAAGTTCTGACCTGAGAGAGTCAGTGTGGGTACGGTTCTGTCCTCCTGAAGTAGTGGTCCTGGTTCTGTCCCTCTGAAGTCATGGTTCTGTCCCCCTGAAGTTGTGGTTCTGTCCTCCTGAAGTCCTGGTTCTGTCCTCCTGAAGTTGTGGTTCTGTCCTCCTGAAGTCATGGTTCTGTCCCCCTGAAGTTGTGGTTCTGTCCTCCTGAAGTCATGGTTCTGTCCCCCTGAAGTCATGGTTCTGTCCCCCTGAAGTCATGGTTCTGTCCCCCTGAAGTTGTGGTTCTGTCCTCCTGAAGTCATGGTTCTGTCCCCCTGAAGTAGTGGTTCTGTCCTCCTGAAGTCCTGGTTCTGTCCTCCTGAAGTTGTGGTTCTGTCCTCCTGAAATTGTGGTTCTGTCCCCCTGAAGTCCTGGTTCTGTCCCCCTGAAGTCCTGGTTCTGTCCCCCTGAGGTCCTGGTTCTGTCCCCCTGAAGACCTGGTTCTGTCCCCCTGCAGGTGGGCGTGTTGATCTTCGCCACCATCGTGGGTAACGTGGGGTCGATGATCACCAACATGAACGCCGCCCGAGCCGACTTCCAGGCTCGCATCGACGCCATCAAACAGTACATGAGCTTCAGGAAGGTCAGGCAGCGAGCGAGGTCAGACTCACTGAAGAGCCAATGAGAGTTCACCTCTTAATGACACGCCTTTATGCCCCTCCCCCTCAAGGTAACCAAGGACCTGGAGAAGCGAGTCATCAAGTGGTTTGACTTCCTGTGGACCAATAAGAAGGCGGTGGACGAGAGGGAGGTGCTGAAGTTCCTGCCTGACAAGCTGAGAGCTGAGATCGCCATCAACGTCCACCTGGACACGCTGAAGAAGGTCTGCTCACACCCAGTCCCCCTTAAACCCAAAACCTGAAGACCCCCCTCAGAGACTTAACTGAACTGTAATACACGCCCCCTCCTCATCGGGGACTTCTTTAAGACCACAACAGGCAGCATCCTGGTCTCACGTACCAATCACTCATTTATCCGACACCCAGAGCCCGGTCTAGACCTGCACTGTTTGGACAGTCCCACCAGACCCTGTCCAAACAGACCAGGTCTAGACCGTACTCTATTATTAACAGAGACCCAACATCAAGACCGGTTAAGATCCAGTCCCCTCTTACAGACCTTTGTGTCTCATGTCTGAACTGGAGCAGGGGACCAAAGACTCTTCTCTTCCGTCTCAGGTCCGGATCTTCGCAGACTGCGAGGCCGGTCTGCTGGTGGAGCTGGTCCTGAAGCTGCAGCCTCAGGTCTACAGTCCGGGGGACTACATCTGTAAGAAGGGCGACATCGGCCGAGAGATGTACATCATCAAGGAAGGGAAGCTCGCCGTGGTCGCTGACGATGGAATCAAACAGTTTGTGGTCCTGAGCGACGGGAGCTACTTCGGAGAGATCAGCATCCTGGCTATCAAAGGTAACCCCACACCTGATGATGTCATCAGTCTGAGGGGCTGATGACATCATCACCTTCAGTAGAAAGGTGCTACTATATGCTATGCTACTATACGCTATGCTACATGTGCTACTATACGCTATGCTACTATACTCTATGCTACATGTGCTACTATACGCTATGCTACTATACTCTATGCTACATGTGCTACTATACGCTATGCTACATTTGCTACTATACGCTATGCTACTATACGCTATGCTACATGTGCTACTATACGCTATGCTACATGTGCTACTATACTCTATGCTACATGTGTTACTATATGCTATGCTACGATACGCTACGCTACATGTGCTACTATACGCTATGCTACTATACGCTATGCTACATGTGCTACTATACGCTATGCTACTATACGCTATGCTACATGTGCTACTATACGCTATGCTACATGTGCTACTATACGCTATGCTACATGTGCTACTATACGCTATGCTACATGTGCTACTACACGCTATGCTACTATACTCTATGCTACATGTGCTACTATAAGCTATGCTACTATACGCTATGCTACATGTGCTACTATACGCTATGCTA
>NW_023260382.1:0-9501 GCF_009762535.1 Notolabrus celidotus | reverse complement strand
TCACTGTATCTCCATCTGTCTCCTCTGAGTCTCAGTTTCACTGTATCTCCATCTGTCTCCACTGAGTCTCAGCTTCACTGTATCTCCATCTGTCTCCTCTGAGTCTCAGTTTCACTGTATCTCCATCTGTCTCCTCTGAGTCTCAGCTTCACTGTATCTCCATCTGTCTCCACTGAGTCTCAGCTTCACTGTATCTCCATCTGTCTCCTCTGAGTCTCAGCTTCACTGTATCTCCATCTGTCTCCACTGAGTCTCAGCTTCACTGTATCTCCATCTGTCTCCTCTGAGTCTCAGTTTCACTGTATCTCCATCTGTCTCCTCTGAGTCTCAGCTTCACTGTATCTCCATCTGTCTCCACTGAGTCTCAGCTTCACTGTATCCCCCTCTGTGTCCACTCTACCTTAAAGCCATGTTACCTGTCAGGTCATGCTTCAAACATGTTAGATCCTTATTCCTTCACAGAGCTTCAGACAGATTCTTATTAAAGGAACGGTTCAGAGAAGAGTAAAGCAGACTCACTGTCCTCCTCGGTGGAATGAGTTCCCTCTGAAATATAAATTTCCAGCTGAGGAGAGAAGAAAGATGAGGGGTGTTAACAGGAAGAGATGCACTCTGTTTGTTTATATTGAGACATGATGTTTTCAGAAAGGTTTCAGAGTACAGAGTGAGCTCAGGGTCACGTGTTCAGTAGTGAAAGTGAAGATGTCACCTGGAGGAAAGAGGAAACAGTTAACCATTAGATGTAGAGAGCAGTATATCCATCAGCAGCTCTCTGATAGAAAACACTTGTCTGATAAGAGGACCCTCATCCTGATGATGAAGCCTCTTTAAAGCTGCAGGTGACGCACGCTGCTCTCCTCCTGCCTCCGCACGCCGCTCCTCTGTGTTTCCTTTGTTCTCACATGTTTCAGTTTGGACCACTAAAAGAACACGATCTAGTCTACATATCTGGAGCGGTTTCTGTATCCTGGGAGAAGCTTTTAGAAGAGTTGATGTGACATGAAAGAGACATGAAAGAGACAGGTGTGAGCTGGTGATCTAAAAAAAGATGGGAGAAGGTGATTCATGTCGGAGCAGCCGAGGCAGGAGGAGGCGTGAGCTGCTCTCAGAGACTGAGCGCTGATTCCTGTAATTACCTTCATACAGAGAACTCCTCCTGAGAGATACAACATCAAACACAGTGACTTCCACTACAGAGTCATGTCTGTGTTTAATGCAGTGACTTCCACTACAGAGTCATGTCTGTGTTTAATGCAGTGACTTCCACTACAGAGTCATGTCTGTTTATAATGCAGTGACTTCCACTACAGAGTCATGTCTGTTTTTAATGCAGTGACTTCAACTACAGTCATGTGTGTGTTTAAAGCAGTGACTTCCACTACAGAGTCATGTCTGTGTTTAATGCAGTGACTTCCTCTACAGAGTCATGTCTGTGTTTAATGCAGTGACTTCCACTACAGAGTCATGTCTGTGTTTAATGCAGTGACTTCCACTACAGAGTCATGTCTGTGTTTAATGCAGTGACTTCCACTACAGAGTCATGTCTGTGTTTAATGCAGTGACTTCCACTACAGAGTCATGTGTGTGTTTAAAGCAGTGACTTCCACTACAGAGTCATGTCTGTGTTTAATGCAGTGACTTCCTCTACAGAGTCATGTCTGTGTTTAATGCAGTGACTTCCACTACAGAGTCATGTCTGTGTTTAATGCAGTGACTTCCACTACAGAGTCATGTCTGTGTTTAATGCAGTGACTTCCACTACAGAGTCATGACTGTGTTTAATGCAGTGACTTCCACTGCAGAGTCATGTCTGTGTTTAAAGCAGTGACTTCCACTGAGGGTCATGTCTGTGTTTAATGCAGTGACTTCCACTACAGAGTCATGTCTGTGTTTAATGCAGTGACTTCCACTACAGAGTCACGTCTGTGTTTAATGCAGTGACTTCCACTACAGAGTCATGTCTGTGTTTAATGCAGTGACTTCCACTACAGAGTCATGTCTGTGTTTAATGCAGTGACTTCCACTACAGAGTCATGTCTGTGTTTAATGCAGTGACTTCCACTACAGAGTCATGTCTGTGTTTAATGCAGTGACTTCCACTACAGAGTCACGTCTGTGTTTAATGCAGTGACTTCCACTACAGAGCCATGTCTGTGTTTAATGCAGTGACTTCCACTGCAGAGTCATGTCTGTGTTTAATGCAGTGACTTCCACTACAGAGCCATGTCTGTGTTTAATGCAGTGACTTCCACTACAGAGTCATGTCTGTGTTTAATGCAGTGACTTCCACTACAGAGTCATGTCTGTGTTTAATGCAGTGACTTCCACTACAGAGTCACGTCTGTGTTTAATGCAGTGACTTCCACTACAGAGTCATGTCTGTGTTTAATGCAGTGACTTCCACTACAGAGTCATGTCTGTGTTTATTGCAGTGACTTCCACTACAGAGTCATGTCTGTGTTTATTGCAGTGACTTCCACTACAGAGTCATGTCTGTGTTTAATGCAGTGACTTCCACTACAGAGTCATGTCTGTGTTTAATGCAGTGACTTCCACTACAGAGTCATGTCTGTGTTTAATGCAGTGACTTCCACTACAGAGTCATGTCTGTGTTTAATGCAGTGACCTCCACTACAGAGTCATGTCTGTGTTTAATGCAGAGACTTCCACTACAGTCATGTCTGTGTTTAATGCAGTGACTTCCTCTACAGAGTCATGTCTGTTTATAATGCAGTGACTTCCACTACAGAGTCATGTCTGTGTTTAATGCAGTGACTTCCACTACAGAGTCATGTCATGTGTTTAATGCAGTGACTTCCACTACAGAGTCATGTCTGTGTTTAATGCAGTGACTTCCTCTACAGAGTCATGTCTGTTTATAATGCAGTGACTTCCACTACAGAGTCATGTCTGTGTTTAATGCAGTGACTTCCACTACAGAGTCATGTCTGTGTTTAATGCAGTGACTTCCACTGCAGAGTCATGTCATGTGATCCAGCATGTGATGGTTCTGGTCCTCACCTTGTGTTTGAAAGGAAGACATCTCTGCAGCTTCACTTGTAAGCACAGTCCTGCACACAGAGAGAGACGTCGCATGTTAGACTTGTCTTCAGTGTTTCACATGGGCAGCAAAATAAAACAGGCAGTTCATAAAAACACAGAAGTCAAGATAAAGAAATAAAACATATTTTAAAAGACATAAATTCCCCTAAAAGAACTCTAAAGGAATAAAATCTTTAAAAGTATATTTCTTTAGATGGTTATAATATAATTCAGATTAAGTCTGGGAAGGCTCTCTGATAAAAGTCTGTTTAAAGGAGGGATTTAACAGAGCTCCCTGACTCAGCACATAACAGCACAGAGGGGGATCGGTGCTCATGGGAAATGTAGTCTGCAACCCAGAAACACACTACCGACTTTATCCAGAGGGGGCGCCAGAGTCACCACAACATGAAAACACCTCAGAGTCCATTTAAAAGCTCGTAGCTACACAAAGTCATGAAGTGATTCTTTATCCAATTAATCAATTAATCGTTTAAATAATCGGACAAGTCAACAGGAAGTGAAGTTCAGACACTTCCTGTTGTGGTAACCGTCAGTCCTTCCCCTCTCGGTCTCTGAGACTGGGACTCTGAAAGGACCCTCTTTAATGAAACTATCTTTATAAAGCAGCTGTAGAACCGAGTCCCCCTCCCGCCTGCAGGGTCTTTGAACTGTCAGAAACCTGCCGTCAGACTCTGCTGGACTCTATCGAACACGAGCAGCTGGACTCTGCTGGACTCAGGCAGCTGGACTCTGCTGGACTCGAGCAGCTTGATGGTTTTAAAAGGACCTGCAGCTCCGTGTGGCTCCCCCTGCAGCTGTGTTGAGAGTTGCTGCAGGTACTTCATGTGGTTAAAGGTGCAGCGGCGGCTCCTCTGGACAGGAAGTGACCAGCTGCATGCAGAGATGATGACAGTGCTCACAGCGGTGATCCTTCATGCTGTGTTTATGTGCTCCAGGATTTAATCAGTCCTGGATTTCACATTTCTTCATGACTGCTTCATAATTAATGTTTTGGTAAACATCTCCTGCCTCCTTCTCCTCCTTCTCCTCCTCCTTCTCCTCCTTCTCCTGCCTCCTTCTCCTCCTTCTCCTCCTTCTCCTCCTCCTCCTCCTCCTCCTGCCTCTAACGTCTCTAACGTCTCTAACGTCTCTAACGTCTCTGCAGCACAGAGATTAGATCGATCTGCAGCCACCAACGGTGAGGAGGTGAAAGGTCAAACCTCCATGAGGCGCATTAATTAAAGTTTAATCAAGAGTCTGTTTCCAGGAACCCTCTCCTACCTCTTTCTTCTGCCTTGGTTCTTTTCTGTCTACTTCTGATTTCAATAACTCTTAACCATCTGATGTGAAGTCTAATAAAGCTTCTGTTTCAGAGACACTTCAGACTCTGTGTTCAGGTACCCTCTTGTGTCAAGTTACTGTTATGTTTCTGTGTCTAGGTGCCACGGAGGTTCTGTTTTATTTGGTGTTTAATTAATTCTAAATGAAACAGACATTTAAATAAACAGGAGACATTGTCCTGTCTGTTTCAGTTTATCCTGATGGTCCTGTTTTGAGGAACCCTCTTTTGTCTGTTTCAGGGTTCCAATTATTTGTTCTTCCTTCTTCTGATATTTTTGATCTGAATGAAACGCCCCTGTGCATCTGGGTTTAAGTCCGCCCCAGCTTTTGTCTGTTTTAAGGTACCCTGTAACGTCAGCTACACACTTTAAAGGTGACCTCATGTTTCTGTTTCAGGTACCCTTACCTTTCTGTTTTGAGGAACCCTTAGCCTGTTCCTCTTTGTTTCACAGTAGAAAATGTGTTTAGGTACCCCAACGTGTCAGTTTTCAGGTTCATCAAACGTCTTAATCAAGGTGTTCCTTAGTTTCTGTTTTAAGGTACCCTTTAAAGCTTGTATAAAGGTCCTATGTTATTATATCAAGGTCACCTCTGGTGTCTGTTTTAAGGTACAAGCCAGGTCCAGTATTAAAGTACCCTCAAGGTAAGCCTTGCATTCTTGTCCGTTCAGATTCGATGTCAAAAATCAAGCGTCTGTTTTAAGGTACCCTCAGCCGACTGCTGTAAGATCCCTGTAGGCTCGAGTTCTTCTCCTCTCTAAGGCATGTTTTATTCTAAAGATGACTCTGTGAGGATGCTGAGTCTTAATCAGAGGTCTGAACCTGCCCGTCTTTAGGAACCCTATAACACCCAGCCCATCTGTTTTCTGTGGATCTCTTTTTTCTGTGATTTGTTCCTTTCTGTCAGAGCGGCTGCAGATTCTGTTCCTCCTCTCCTCTTTCTCTCAGCAGAGACTCACTGCTCTGATTAAAGCATTACTCCACAGAGGAGAGGCTACTCTGCTGACTTAGGGAGATTAAAGACGTTCCTCCGGTCTCCTTTCAGCACTTTACTTCATGTTTCAGTTCAACAGAAACTGAGGACTAAAGCAGCTTCAGGACTCTGAGCTTCTATCAGGGAAACGTCAGGGGACAACGTCTGGGGACAACGTCAGGGGACAATGTCAGGGGACGTCTGGGGACAACGTCTGGGGACAACGTCAGGGGACAACGTCAGGGGACAACGTCAGGGGACAACGTCAGGGACTCACCGATCAGAGTGGCCAGAGAGCAGTGAGGCACGGTGGGAGAGAACTTGATGATGATGAGGAACTCGTCCTCCCCGAGCTCCTGGACCTCCACACATTTCTCCGTCACCACGTCCAGCTCCTCCAGGGTGTTGGGCTTCTCCGGGTCCCGGATCGATCGGATCACATCTGATGGAGGACAGAAAACCAGATGTGGCGTTGTTTACTAAAACTACACTTAGTCTGAGGAACATCAATAACATGTCTGAAGTCTTTAAAACAAACACAGAGACCAGGCAGGAACAGAGACCAGGCAGGAACAGAGACCAGACAGGAACAGAGACCAGACAGGAACAGAGACCAGGCAGGAACAGAGACCAGAACACAATCCATGGTCTCTGTTCCTCCGTCAGAAACATCTAGCTCAAATGTTTTTATTGTACGATCACATTTTTCTTCTTTTATGAAAGTTCATGAAACAACTTCAGAAAATAATCCAGTTTCCTTCAAGTGTTAGCCCCAGTGCTGTGATGGAATTCATCAATAAACTAGACTCAGGAGACTCAGAAGACTCTGGAGACTCGGGAGACTCGGGAGACTCGGGAGACTCGGGAGACTCGGGAGACTCTGGAGACTCAGGAGACTCAGGAGACTCAAGAGACTCAGGAGACTCAGGAGACTCAAGAGACTCAGGAGACTCAGGAGACTCAGGAGACTCAAGCGACTCAGGAGACTCAGGAGACTCAAGAGACTCAAGCGACTCAGGAGACTCAGGAGACTCAGGAGACTCAGGAGACTCAAGAGACTCAAGAGACTCAGGAGACTCAGGAGACTCAAGAGACTCAAGAGACTCAAGAGACTCAAGAGACTCAGGAGACTCAGGAGACTCAAGAGACTCAGGAGACTCAGGAGACTCAAGAGACTCAGGAGACTCAGGAGACTCTGGAGACTCAGGAGACTCAAGAGACTCAGGAGACTCAAGAGACTCAGGAGACTCAGGAGACTCAGGAGACTCAAGAGACTCTGGAGACTCTTGGAGACTCTTGGAGACTCTGGAGACTCTGGAGACTCTGGAGACTCAGAAGACTCAGAAGACTCTGGAGACTCAGACGGCTGAAGTTGAAATAGTTTTGAACAAGCTGTAAACACCCAACTTCCTTCACAAAAGGTGACCCCCAAGAACCCCTACCAGACCCCCAATCTGTCCCCCCAGACCCCCTACCAGACCCCCTACCAAACCTCCTACCAGACCCTCTACCTGACCCTGTGAAGCGACCTTGGGTTTCTTGAAAGGCGCTGTATAAATACCAGTTATTATTATTATTAATAAACAATGATCCACAAACAGAGAAACATGTCACAGATATCCATTAAACCTCACACACTCACTCTCACACACACACACACACACACACACACACACACACACACACACACACACACACACACACACACACACACACACACACACACACACACACACACGTATAATCTGTACTGTGTCTCTGGTCTCAGACCAGCAGATCTTTATAACCCTCAGTAGATGATCATATTAAAGTCCTGTGGATAGACCCTCATCATAAAGAGAACCTCTTATTAATATTTAACATTAATGTAAGTTTGTTTCTGAGTTGGTGAACTTGTCTTAGTCCCAGGACCAGGACCAGGTTCAGGCCTGATCCGGCTCCACTCACCGTACACTTCTAACGCTTTCTCCTCCATCCTCTTCCTCTTCAGCTCATCCCGGACCCCCCAGAGACCTGAACCCTGTAAGACCTTAGAGACCGTCAGAGACACGAGGCTGGACACTAAGTCCATCTCTCAGAGACCGCCATCATAGAGGAGCAGGACAACATAGAGCAGGAAGCTGCGCGCGCAGCCTCATCAGATCTGTAAACACAGGGGCACACAGTCAGGCTGCAGTCTGAGGGAGAGACTGTATACAGATCAGCTGAGTCTGAGGCAGCCAATCAGAGAGCCAGAATCACTTCCGCTTCTGTTTCAAGGGAAAAGCAATCGATACATGATCAAACCGTCATGTTATTAAAAAACAGGGAAAATAAGTCTTTACTTCAATTAAAACTGCACATTTATATTTATATCTTTATTTATATTTATATCTGTATTTATTTTATTTTATTTATTATTTTTTAATTTACACTTTATTTCATTTATTTCATTTTAAGTTATCTTATTCTTTATTTCAATTTGTTACATTTTTCTTAGATCCTTTTTGTAAATTCATTATGCTGATTGGAGTAATTTGTAAAATGTTTTTTTTTTCATGTTTATGATTGGTTCTAATAAATACTCACATCCTTTAGATTAGATTAGATATAAATCTAAAGGATCGTAAAGATTTAATTTTCTCTCTTTTTCCTCGAGATAACGAGACAAATAAATTAAGATCTCCAGAAACTGAGAAAATAAAATGTATTAATCAAGTCTGTCATGTCATCTCCTGATGTAGCTTTGAGTCATTATTAATTGTGTGGTGCTATTTGTACTTTTCTTTTCTTTGTGTGTGTGTTTTGGTTTCTCCTCTCTCTTCTTATTTTTATTTTGTTTTATCTTACTTTATTTATTTTTTAGTTTCATCTTGTTATTTTTAGGGAGCCTTTTTAACATCTGGTAAGAGACTACGGATGTAAACTAGACCTTTTGGCTAATTCTGTCATATTTACAGAAGTGTTCATTAATATCCTTAATATCCATAATAATGTCCTTTTGAATGAAAAAATAAAGTAAATAAATAAAATATCTTTTAGGGCTTCTGTACAAAACAAACAAACAAATAAGCAAATAAGACAGCATGAATCAAAAAACAACAACCTGGACATGAATGAAAATAAAGGACTAAATAAACTGAGAGATGTAGTTTCATCATTTTAGAAACATAATGAGTCTTTGTGTTGCTTCATTTAATTTTAATTAATAAAAACTAAACATTAAGAGAGGAGGAAGTTCTGGTCTTTGATCGAACTCCAGCTTCGATAATCGATTAAGTCGCCTGGCCTGCTGTGCTCCTATTGGTCAGACTCAGTCAGCTGACAGGGGAACACAAGGCATGTGACTCCGGAGCGTCAGCAGCTGTTTACATGACAGGTCCTGGTCCTGGTACTGACCCAGTCTCTGCTCCTGCCCCAGTCTCTGGTATTATCACAGTCTCTGGTCCTGTCCCAGTCTCTGGTCCTGGTCCAGTCTCTGGTACTGACCCAGTCTCTGGTCCTGTCCCAGTCTCTGGTCCTGCCCCAGTCTCTGGTCCTGCCCCAGTCTCTGGTCCTGTCCCAGACTCTGGTCCTGACCCTGTCTCTGTGATCAGTATTTGGACTTGAACATGAATGTATAGGATGACTCCTCTGTGAACACTGTAACCCTCCGCAGGGTTAAGTAGTCCTCACGATGCTGGAGGAGGACTCCATCGAGGTGTGTGTGATCCCGGAGAACCAGCACTGTGGACCTGTAGAGGAGATCCGGAAGGCTCAGCTGGCTCCTGGAGGGACCCTGCTGGGATGTCTGGAGGTTCAGGGCCGGCTGGTGGTCTGGGACCCGGCCGACAGGGAGGCTGCTGGGGCCGCTGTGGACGTATTCTGCACTGAGTGAGTCCGCCTGTCTCCTCTTCCTGTTTCAGTCTGTGGGTTTTGATCTGATCCATCCTGAAGGATTTAAAGTCATGCAAACATTAAAGATAGATCCATCCTGTGGAATAGAGAAGGATAAAGATGATACTGAATGTACAGGGACCCTAAAACTGAGTCCCCTTCCTCAGGACTGCACAGATCATGTTCCTCTTTTGATCCTGCTCCTCCCTCTCCTTCTTATTTAAGAGTTGATTTATTTTGTTAAAGTCATTTAAATAAAGTTATACAGAAAAAAAGGAGGATTTTAAA
>NW_023260381.1:2500-9438 GCF_009762535.1 Notolabrus celidotus | reverse complement strand
AACAGTCAAAAATCAACATCAGCGTTCAGTCATCGTCATGTTGGTTTAACGTTGATTCTCTTTTTGCTCTGTGTTTGGTCTGCACCACCTTCTGAGTCAGGACGTCCAACTAATTCCCAAAATGTTGGGATGTAACATGGAAATAAAAACAGAATTTTAAGGTTTGAAAGTCACTTAAACCTCATATTTTCTTGTCCCTTACTTAAAACTGATCCATGCAAAGAGGAAACCATATATGAACCTGATCCAGAACCACAGAGACTTCTCTGGACCTGAGCCGGTTTAAGATGGACTGAGGGGAAGTGGAAAACTGTCCTGTGGTCTGATGAATCAAAATCTGACATTCTTTTTGGAAATCCTGCACTCTGTGTCCTCCGCTCTAAAGAGGAGAGGGACCACCCGGCTTGTTATCAGCTCACAGTTCAAATCCAGCGTCCCTGATGGTATGGGGATCATAAGAGTCCATGGCATGGGGAGCTTCCACATCTGTGAAGGCTCCATTAATGCTGAACAATATATACAGGTTTAGGAGCAACACATGCTGACATCCAGACGATGACGTCTTCAGAAAGACCTTACAGATTTCAGCAAAACCACATTCTGCACGTATCACAACAGCATGGCTCTGTAGTAGAAGAGTCCACGTCCTAAACTCAGCTCCTCCTCTGGAACTAAAACCATCCCAGTCATGTTTAAATGCAAACACTAGAGGTAAAACAAGGACACAGATAACACACTTTGTTCTGTGTGCAGCCGCAGTGTTCGGTCTCCTGCAGAGCAGTCTGAACTCTCACGCTGAGGTCTGAGAGTTCACAAATTGAATCCCGCCCCCCGTGGAGCGAGTGTATCATCTCATTCAGTAAACGGGATAAACAGAGGTGTTCAGTCCACGGCTGAGGGTTTGAGTTAACGAGCCTGCAGGGTCAGAACACCACCTTAAATACAGATCACTCTCTGCAGGGTAATGGGCTTTAACTGACCCGTGCTCACACACCTGAGGACGAGAGAGTGTGTATGTTGGAGTGTGTGTGATGCACACACACACTATCCACAGTTTGAGCCCCGGCCCCCTAGTGTGCAGTGAGGGTACTGCATGTTGCCATAACAATTGTACTGCCTCTCGTCTGAATCCTTTCACTGCCTACTGTCAAACTTTGACTCCACAGACCACAGGACAGGTTTCTATTCCATTGGGCTTTTCCAAACTGCAGCTTGAAAAACCAACAACACGCGACATGACGCAGGACAACCAAACCGAGCAGGACCACACTGAGGTTTCACATCCTGAGGTTAAAGATGAACCTGCGAGGTGAAACTAGATGCAGCTTCATGACTTGTTTGTGTGCTGAGTTGACTGTCTGTCCACTCTCCCACCCTCCTCCCTCACCCTCTGCCTCTCTGAGATCAAGTCCTGGTTCACCTGCAACTTCCTTCAACTCAACAGCAATAAAACAGAACTCCTCCTTATAGGCACCAAATCCACCTTATCCAAAGCTGACAGTTTCTCCCTCTCCATCGACAGTTCAACAGTGTCCCCCTCCCCTCAGGTAAAGAGTCTGGGTGTCGTCCTCGACAGCTCACTTTCTTTCAGCTCTCACATCAATAACATAACCCGGTCTGCATACTTCCATCTCCGCAACATCAACCGTCTCCGCCCCTCTCTCACCCCTCACACCACTGCTATCCTGGTCCACAGTCTCGTCACCTCCCACATCGATTATTTATTTTTTTTGTGATCAATTGTTTATTGTTTATTTTGTGTTACAGTGGCTTTGACATTGCAAAAAAAAAAATAAAAAATTAGTAATATAATAATAATAATATAATTTAAAATAAATAAATAAAAAAAGTATTGGTAAAAGTATAATTATAATAGTAACAACAATAATCAATTATTAATCATGACGACATTGATAGTAAACTAAGAAAAGTAAATATATAGATAAAATTCCAATCCCTCCCCCATCTTGGTATCCCATTAACAGTCTGTACATAGACTTAAACAATCACACATGTGTGCATACCCACACACACATATATACGCATATATACACACACCCATATGCACATATACAGACATACACATATACTTACATACATAGTACATATACATTTATGAAGAAGAAAACATGCATGCATGCATATGTACATACAGTCATGGCCAAAAGTTTTGAGAATGACACAACTATTAATTTTCACAAAGTCTGCTGTTTCAGTTTTTATAATGGCAATTTGCATATACTCCAGAATGTTATGAGGAGTGATCAGCTCAACTGCAATTAATTGCAAAGTCCCTCTTTGCCTTGAAAATGAACTTTATCACCAAAAACACATTTCCACTGCATTTCAGCCCTGCCACAAAAGGACCAGCTAACATCATTTCAATGACACACAGGTGTCACACACATTAACACAGGTGTGGGTGTTGATGAGGACAAGGCTGGCGATCAATCTGTCATGATTGAGTAACTGGACACTTTAAAAGGAAGATGGTGCATGACACCATTGTTCCTCATCTGTTAGCCATGGTTACCTGCAAGGAAACACGTGCAGCCATCATTGCATTGCACAAAAAGGGCCTAACAGGGAAGTTTATAGCAGCGAGTAAGATTGCACCTCAGTCAACCGTCTATCGAATTATCAAGAACTTCAAGGAGAGAGGTTCAATTGTTGCCAAACAGGCTCCAGGGCGCCCAAGAAAGTCCAGCAAGCACCAGGACTGTCTCCTGAAGGTGTTACAGCTGCGGGATCGGGCCACCACCAGTGCAGAGCTTGCTCAGGAATGGCAGCAGGCAGGTATGAGTGCATCTGCACACACAGTGAGGCGAAGACTTTTGGAGGAAGGCCTGGTGTCAAGGAAGGCAGCAAAGAAGCCACTTCTCTCCAGTAAAAACATCAGGGACAGACTGATATTCTGCAGAAGGTACAGGGACTGGACTGCTGAGGACTGGGGTAAAGTCATTTTCTCTGATGAATCCCCTTTCCGATTGTTTGGGGCATCTGGAGGAAGGCTTGTTCAGAGAAGACGAGGTGAGCGCTACCATCAGTCCTGTCTCTTGCCAACAGTGAAGCATCCTGAGACCATTCATGTGTGGGGTTGCTTTTCGGTCAAGGGAGTGGGCTCTCTCACAATCTTGCCTAAAAACACAGCCATGAATAAAGAATGGTACCAGAACGTCCTCCCAGAGCAACTTCTCCCAACCATCCAAGGGCAGTTTGGTGATGAAGAATGCCTTTTCCAGCATGATGGAGCACCTTGTCATAAAGCAAAAGTCATAACAAAATGGCTCGGGGAACAAAACATTAAGATTTTGGGCCCTTGGCCAGGAAACTCCCCAGATCTTAATCCCATTGAGAACTTGTGGTCAATCCTCAAGAGGCGGGTGGACAATCAAAAACCCACAAATTCTGACAAACTCCAATCATTGATTATGCAAGAATGGACTGCCATCAGTCAGGATTTGGTCCAGAAGTTGATTGACAGCATGCCAGGGAGAATTGCAGAGGTCTTGAAAAAGAAGGATCAACACTGCAAATATTGACTTATTGCATGAATTCTGTGTAATTCTCAATAAAAGCTTTTGATACTTATGAAATGCTTCTAATTGTATTTCATTATATCATAGAAAAATCTGACAAAAACAACTAAAAACCCTGAAGCAGCAGACTTTGTGAAAATGTAATATTTGTGTCATTCTCAAAACTTTTGGCCATGACTGTACACCAAGATAAACATATGATATAGCGGCACCTAATCACTACTAGCTATAGTAAGCCAGAGATATTTTGTAGTAGCTTCAGCCAACAAGTAACATTTTGTGTTTTAGTATAATGTGATCTAGCTGTGGATAGTTCCAGCAGTGCAATATCTCTGTAAGTGGAGAGCCATTCCCTCACTGAAAGTGTATGCGGGTGTTTCCAGCGGCAAGCCACTATTTTTTTAGCAGCTGTGAGACCAGCGAACAAGAGTCGTTTTTCATTAATGGTTAGTTCCAAGGATGAGGTGTCATTAAGCAACAGTAGAGATTGTGAGTGAGGGACTGCTCTCTCAAGTAAGGTGGATAAGATGCCAGAAATAGTTTCCCAAAACCTCCCACATCGATTATTATAATTCACTCCTCTTCGGTGTCCCTCACAAATCCCTCCATAAACTTCAACTGGTCCAAAACTCTGCAGCCCGCATCATCACCAGAACCCCCTCCTTTCACCACATCACCCCCGTCCTCCAGCAGCTCCACTGGCTACCGGTCAAACTCACAATCAATTTCTAAATCCTCCTTTACACATTCAAGGCCATCCACAACCTCTCCCCCCCGTACCCGTCTGATCTCCTCCACATCGTCACCCCCTCTCGCTCCCTCAGGTCTTCCTCCTCCCTCCATCTCTCTGTTCCCCATGCCCGTCTCAGCACCATGGGGAGCAGAGCTTTCAGTCGCTCTGCTCCCCAACTCTGGAACTCACTCCCACCAGACATCCGAAACTCTGACTCACTACCCCTCTTCAAATCAAAACTCAAAACCCATCTGTTTCAAACTGCATTCCCTGCTTCATTTCCACTGCTTCATTTTTAACTTGGTGTTACTTTGCTTGTTGTTTTTATTTATCTTATCATGTTCTTTTATTTATTGTGTTTTAATCTGTCTGTAAAGCGACCTTGAGTGTTTTGAAAGGCGCTTCTAAATAAAATGTATTATTATTATTATTAATGTGGTGATCTTCACCTTTAAGGTCCTACGTTTTTACAGTATTGCAGAGAATGAGATGTTTAAGATGTCAGAAGTCACTGATCCAAAGCTATACACCGAGACGAAGGGAGCAGTCATCGAGTCATTAAAGGGGACATATCACGCTTTTTTCATCAACATATATTGGTCTAAGAGGTCCCCAAAACATGTCTTTAAAGTTTATGCTCAAAAAAACACTTTGAAATCAGATTTTGGTCTGCCTGAAAAACCCTCTTCTTCATTCCTCATCAGAACACTCTGTTTTCCTCTCTGACCACGCCCCCTCAGGAAGTGGATGTGCCTCGGCTGTCCAGCACGTTGATCTAATGTTTACATGTTGGCTGAATATACACGGCTGCTCAGAGATCACGTTACTTCAACCCTCTGAATCTGATCCTGACGGAGAGGCGCCTGTAGCAGGACCTTTAAGAAGGATTGGTCACAGATTTAGTGTTTCTTGTTGTTTTATTTATCAGTATGTCGACGTGTGTCTTGGTACACAGCTACGAACATGTAGCTATGTGGCTATGCTAACTAGCGCTAGCACTTATCCATGATAAATAAAAATCATCCACTAGATCTTCAAATCTGCAGACGTGGGGAGTAAAACCGACCTCTACCAGAAAGGCAGCGGGACCTTTTATGAAGGATTGGTCACAGATTTAGTGTTTCTTGTTGTTTTATTTGTCAGTATGTCGACGTGTGTCTTGGTACACAGCTACAGCTACAGCTACAGCTACAGCTATGAACATATAGCTATGTGGCTATGCTAATTAGCGCTAGCACTTATCCATG
Source organism: Notolabrus celidotus (assembly GCF_009762535.1). Taxonomy (NCBI): domain Eukaryota; kingdom Metazoa; phylum Chordata; class Actinopteri; order Labriformes; family Labridae; genus Notolabrus; species Notolabrus celidotus. Next base: position 3,919 of record NW_023260381.1, on the reverse strand, counting down.
ACAAATACAAATCATCCACTAGATCTTCAAATCTGCAGACGTGGGGAGTAAAACCGACCTTTGTGTTTATTAAGTCAGCCTACAACTAGCATGCCTCCCTCCTAAGCTCCTTGTTAGCACACATGTGTGCAGGGAATGAAAAACGAGGAGGGATTCAGTATTATTTTATACAGTCTATGGGCTGAACAAGCTCCGAGCTCTGACTCCGTGACAGACCGGATATTGTTGTTACGTAACAAAAACACGGAAGTCTGAAACGGCTCGGTTTCACACACATTTACAGAAAGGTGGAGAAATCAGAACAGGGGCAGAATGGATTTTTTGCATTCTCGGGGGGTTTGTAGACAGGGACACAGATTTCAGGTAGAGAACCATTAAAAAGTCAATTTTGCATGATATGTCACCTTTAAAGTCAGTGAGGAGAGTGAGACTATGTGGGATGGTTGGACCACCAGAGTGACACATTCCTTTGTGACCGTGCACTTTAAAGCAGACTGGAGTATCTTCTTCTAAACCAATAAAACAAATAATACACACTTTATTAGACTTAACTGTTTAACTACACTGAACCTCTCTCTGCTTTGTCTCAGCTACCTCCAGAGTACAGATAAAGGTCCCTGCTTTGTTGAAACATCGGCACAGAGACTCCAAACAGAGCGCTTTATCAAACACACAAACACACAAACACACAAACACACAAACACACTTCATAATAATCTCATGTTTAATAATCCAGTGTACCTTTCTGTCAGTTTAGCGGGGAGTCACGGTGTGCTCTCCTCACATATTAATCTGTCACATCACACGCTGTCCCTGCTGACCTGTTCACGGTGTTTCCCTCCCTCTCACCCAGTGCATGCTGGGATACGTTCCAGGAATAAGCAGGTAGAGAAAATAGATGGGATTATGAGGCTGCTGCTGCTGCCAGAGTGGAACGGTGTGACTATTCTCACCCAGGCGGGGAATCACCGGAGAGCGAAGGGAAGGAGTTATTACTGTACGGAGATGACGCCACCTCAAGCTTCTTGTTATCGTTCTGCAGAGACGGGTACTGGTTCATAAAGCAGACCATGCACACAAGTTTACATGACAGGAAGTGTTTCTCTCACCTCATGTTTATGGTTTCAAAATAAGATAATGAAGCAGACTGCTGACAGGAAGTTAACTGAAAGCAACTTTTCCCCAAAAGATAAAGGTTGTGTTCTTCAGGGGAACTTCCACCAGATCAGGTCCGGTCCTTCTCAGCCTGAAAGGTTTCAATTCTAGTCAATGTGTTAACTTCCACTGGGTCTGCTATGATGCGTTTCAGCTCCGTCTCAGCTCCGGCAATCCCAAAACCTCCACAGCAGAAACGCACAACTTCTATTTTTGCCGGATGCCCAAGTGTCTTTCTTACAAGCATCACGACCAAGTTCCACC
>NW_023260380.1:0-9652 GCF_009762535.1 Notolabrus celidotus | reverse complement strand
GCAGCTAGTCTACTCTCCATGTTGTCTTCATTTTTTATCACCAAGGTTGCCGCTTGGTTTAAGGATATTTACCAAACTGAAGGTGTGTTAGAAGACTGCTGATTGGTCGATGTGTTCGTTAACCGGAACACTTCAAACACTTAAACCTGCTCCCACATAAAGATCAGTACCGGACTAACGCAGGTTTCCTCCTGCCTGCCAGATCGTGTTGATCCGGATCGATGATCTGCAGAGGCTCACTGACCATCCTCTCATATCTGTTCTGCTCCTCCATGTTTTCCACATCTGAACTACAGACAGAAATAAACAGAGAACACCACAGAGTCAGTGAAAATACTTCAGAATACAAGTCAGAGGAACTTTGTACAATCCTTTAAAGTTCATATGTGGGATTCAAATGAGACAAAAGCTACATTTCCACTAAAAGAACCAGGAACTTTTGACCCTAGGAACCCAATGGTTCTCGTTTAATGGCGAGTTCTGCCATTGAGTTTAATCAAGTTTCTGGGACTAGTTCAGAACCAGTTCTCCTGAGTGCTAATGCTCCGAAAGGTCCTAAGTCCTCTGGGAATACCAAACTACTGAATGTAGATATTAAAGAAGAATGAAGAACTTGAATCAATCAGAGCCTGACCTCAAACACACCCCTGACATCTCTGTGCTTATCACTCAAACACTTCAAACACTGATAAGGAGTTAGAGTGTTTCTGATAAGCTACCAGCTTATTGTACTGTTTATCAGTCAGTGTGTGGTTGATACTGGGGTTTACCTTCAGTATTGATAAATGAAATGGACCATGGTTTACACGCAATTTAGGTTAATGTTTGTTTTAATCAGCTAGCATCAGACAAAGATTCGTGCCCTGGGTAACTACAGACAACTTTGAATGATTCCAGTGAAGGGAGAGAAAGACTTCCTTCTTTCTGTGCTTCATTCTTAACGGTCCAAGAAACCTTGGGATGCGATGGTGTGTTCAAATAAGATATCAGATGTGTTCTTTAAATCCTCTGCTGAGTCTCAGTTTCACTGTAAACAGTTCCACAGAGGCTTCCCTCTGGCTTCCTTCAGCGGTATGAACCTGAAACAGAAACTGATGTTCTTGTGATGTTCTTGTAATTAACGGGTCTTCAGTTTGCTGAAATAACAACATCATGATGCAGATTAGTCCAAAGTCCAAAGTCAAGCTTTGTCAGGTCTGTCCTCAAGAGGAGAAGAAAACTACGTCTACAATGTTTGTTTGTTGAATGGAGGTCTATGAAAGAGGATTAGAGACACTGATGTTTTTTTAGCTCTGACCTTCTTCATGGAATGTTCCATTTGTTCTCAGAATTCTGACATCATCAAAGACAGAATTCTGACATCATCAAAGACAGAATTCTGACATCATCAGAGACAGAATTCTGACATCATCAAAGACAGAATTCTGACATCATCAGAGACAGAATTCTGACGTCATCAAAGACAGAATTCTGACATCATCAGAGACAGAATTCTGACATCATCAAAGACAGAATTCTGACATCATCAAAGACAGAATTCTGACATCATCAAAGACAGAATTCTGACATCATCAAAGACTGAATTCTGACATCATCAAAGACAGAATACTGACATCATCAAAGACAGAATTCTGACATCATCAAAGACAGAATTCTGACATCATCAAAGACTGAATTCTGACATCATCAAAGACAGAATTCTGACATCATCAAAGACAGAGTTCTGACGTCATCAAAGACAGAATTCTGACGTCATCAAAGACAGAATTCTGACATCATCAAAGACAGAATTCTGACGTCATCAAAGACAGAATTCTGACGTCATCAAAGACAGAATTCTGACGTCATCAAAGACAGAATTCTGACATCATCAGAGACAGAATTCTGACGTCATCAAAGACAGAATTCTGACGTCATCAAAGACAGAATTCTGACATCATCAAAGACAGAATTCTGACATCATCAAAGACAGAACTCTGACATCATCAAAGACAGAATTCTGACATCATCAAAGACTGAATTCTGACATCATCAAAGACAGAATTCTGACATCGTCAAAGACAGAATTCTGACATCATCAAAGACAGAATTCTGACATCATCAAAGAAAGAATTCTGACATCGTCAAAGACAGAATTCTGACATCATCAAAGACAGAATTCTGACATCATCAAAGAAAGAATTCTGACATCATCAAAGACAGAATTCTGACATCATCAAAGACAGAATTCTGACATCGTCAAAGACAGAATTCTGACATCATCAAAGACAGAATTCTGACATCATCAAGACAGAATTCTGACATAATCAAAGACAGAATTCTGACATCATCAAAGAGAATTCTGACATCATCAAAGACAGAATTCTGGAACACCTGCTGTTGCTCTCCCTACAGACTGTTCTTCCTGCTGACACCTGATTGGTGGATACTACTCAGACTACAGACAGAGACCAGAACCCTTTTCAGACTAAAACCCAGACCCTGAGATCCAGATTCAACATGTCTCTGAATCAGAATCTGTAATTACAGGTTAGTTGTAGCTGAAAGTAAAAAGCTTTGTCAGGTCTGTCCTCAAGAGGAGAAGAAAACTACGTCTACAATGTTTGTTTGTTGAATGGAGGTGGGATCCATCATTTCTGATGCTGCGTTCAGGGAAGTCAGGAAATCTAAACGCTGATTGTCTTTAGTGACTCAGCATCAAGCAGATTTGCGTACACTGGATTGTGCTCCTCCTGCTTTTGCTCTCCATACAGACTGTTTGTTCCTGCAGACACCAAAGCTTGGTGATACCTGATTGGTTGAAACTTCTCAGACTACAAACACAAAACTTCTCAAGTAGAAATCCAGACCCCCGAGTACAGAGCCTCCTTTTTTATACAGAATGTCGTAAAAGAGATTATATTCATATGAAAGCAAAATTATTAATCCTTTATTACCACCAATATGATAATAAAACTTCAAAAGTGGAGTGTAATACATCACTATCTTATTCTTAAAGCTAGAGGAGGGATAAAATATGATCAATACATGAGGTAAAACTACTTCTTCAACAACTGGAATGAATTTATGACTAATCCCAGCATGCATGTACCTCTACAGGACTTTAAAACCCCTCTCTGAACACCACTTAAACGCCTGCAGTGCATTTCTTAAATATGTGAGCCTGTTTGCAGTCACACACTCACTGATAGTCTCTCTCCTCGTGCTTTGCAGATCCTCTGTTAGTCCTCCGGGTTTCTTCCTGCTGGTTCACGCTCTGCTCTGTCATCATCAGTGTTATCCCCCAGCCCCTCTCTCTCTCTCTCTCTCTCTCTCTCTCTCTGTATATCTATTTAAATGTATATATAAAGAGTCTGTTTGAGTGTGTGTTAGCTCGTCTGCTGCTGTGAGAGCTGAACTAACCCTGCAGCCTGATCCTCTCCTGCACATTCACCTGTTTGTGGGCGTGTCTCAGGGGCCTCCTGGTCTCATGTGTCACAGCCAATTAGGAGGCAGACAGGGTGGTGTGTGTGTTTGGATGAGTGAGTGTGTGTGTGTGTGTGTGTGTGTATTTAAACCTTTGATCAGTGACATTTTTACACATCTTTGTCTGGAGCATCATTTTTGCACATTTAAACTTCCTCATTCACTCTTTAGTTTTATTTATACGCAGGACTTGATGGTAAAGTTGTGACATCTCGTCCCTGCAGGGTGAAAAGTGGATTCTGTGCAGCTCTTTCTGGCTCAGGTTACACACAAACAAAACTTTCTTCCCCTTTTTGTGGGGCATGGCCACCAGAACAGGAAGAAATCTGATCAGCTTCCCTTTGTCTCCACAGATTCTTACTTGTGCTCAACATGCACATGCAAAACAGGAGGGTGCAGCAGGAAGAACACACCTGTCACTTTAAACTGAACACCAGTCTGTGATCTAATGCTTCCTTCATGTGGAGACTCAGAGAAAGAGAAAGTAACCAACCCAGAGCAAGAGGAGCCTGTGAGGCCATGTGGTCTTTGCTCCGGTAGATCAACTTAGAAAGGTTTGAAGGAGCCCGCTTCAGGTTGGGTCAGGGGTCTAGTTTTTAAAAGATAGTCCCAGTGTTTCCTCGTCAGTGATCGTTCCATGGTGATGGATTCTTCTCTGCCTGTGTCGGTGGATTGAACATGAACCTGTCCTCATTCAGCTCTCCTTCTTCTCTGAGCTCTGAGGTTCACACACCTTTAAAAAGAAACAAACCCTGCTGCTATCATCACCACCGCTCAGGGTTTCACTTTCTCTGGAGAGATCTCCAACCTAAAGTTTCTCTCTTCTGCTCCTTCATCATATTAATGGACAGGAGCCAAGATGGAAACATCCGTATCCTGCCAATTTAGCATGCTAATTGAAGCTAACGGTTTAGCCACATTGTTTACCAACATGATTCTAATGAATGCCAAAGTTTTAGTCATGTAGTTTACCAGTAAAAAGCTAACGGAAGCTAACATTTGGGCCACATTGTTTACATATCTGATGCTAATGGAAGCGAACGGTTTAGCCACATTGTTTACATATCTGATGCTAACGGAAGCTAATGGTTTAGCCACATTGTTTACATATCTGATGCTAATGGAAGCGAACGGTTTAGCCACATTGTTTACATATATGATGCTAAAAGAAGCTAACGGTTTAGCAACATTTTTTTTCATATCTGATGCTAATGGAAGCTAACGGTTTTAGTCACATTGTTTTCATATATGATGCTAATAGAAGCTAACGGCTTAACCACATTGTTTACATATCTGATGCTAACAGAAGCTAACAGTTTAGCCACATCATTTACATATCTGATGCTAACAGAAGCTAACAGTTTTAGCTACATTGTTCACATATCTGATGCTAACTGAAGCTAACTGTTTTAGCTCCATTGTTTACATACCTGGTGCTAACTGAAGCTAACGGTTTAGCCACATTGTTTACATATCTGATGCTAATGGAAGCTAACAGTTTAGACACATCATTTACATATCTGATGCTAACGGAAGCTAACAGTTTTAGCTTCATTGTTTACATATCTGATGCTAACTGAAGCTAACTGTTTTAGCTCCATTGTTTACATACCTGGTGCTAACTGAAGCTAACAGTTCAGCCCCATTGTTTACATATCTGATGCGAACGGAAGCTAGTGGTTTTAGCTACATTGTTTACATATCAGATGCTAACGGAAGCTAATGTTTCAGCCACATTGTTTACATATCTGATGCTAATAGACGCTAATGTTTTAGCCACATTGTTTACATATCTGATGCTAATGGACGATAAAGGTTTAGCCCTATTGTTTACATATCTGATGCTTATGGACGCTAACGTTTTAGCCATGTTCTTCACCAACACAACGCTAACAGAAACTTACATTTTAGCCAGATTGTTTACATATCTGATGCTAACGGAAGCTCACGGTTTAGCAACATTATTTACATATCTGATGATAACGGAAGCTAACAGTTTAGCCACATTGTTTACATATCTGATGCTAACGGAAGCTAACGGTTTAGCCACATTGTTTACATATCTGATGCTAACTGAAGCTAACGTTTTAGCCATGTGCTTAACCAACACAATGCTTAAACGGAACGGAAACTTACATTTTAGCCACAGTGTTTTGATGCTAACCGAAGCTAAAGGGTTCCCCTCATCTTACAGTCTATGGCGTCAAACAAAGTGGTAGCTTCTCAACAGCGAGCCAAATAATACAGAACAGTGTCATCTGCATAAGAATGTATATCACAGTCAGTAACAGAGGAGACGATGTTCTTTATGCAGACTGTGAATCAAACAGGGCCCAGGACAGATCTCTGCAAAGACAGCAGCAGAGTGCTTCTTGGCCACGTTTGAAACGACACGATGGACCACAAAGGTGTGATGATACGAGGTGTGTGATCATGTTCGTCTCTAATCACTATTATCACAGGGTTTACCAGGCTGCTCCTGATTGGCTGGATCTCAACAGTGCTTATTTAACTGGACTCTTTATTTACATTAAGTACAAATTGGAATTGTCTGCAACAAAACGCTCTCATAAACATTGATCTGCTGTAAAGAGAGGAGCTCTTCAGACTGTGAGGAAATGTTCTCCATGCATGCTTAGCTGCTGGGTGAACTCAGCCTGAATGAGGAAACATGACCCAGCTATTATCCTGCTCCTCCTTTATGTGTGTGTGTGTGTGTGTGTGTGTGTGTGTGTGTGTGTGTAATCTGAGCTGATAGATATGAACTGCAGGTCACTGGGGCACAATAACCGTCAACAAACATGTTGTGAAGTTTCTCTGTGTGTTCATACGTCAGTCTCTCCTCTGTTGCTTACCTTGAGATTTCATTATCAGACACACACACACACACACACACACACACACACACACACACACACACACACACGCTTACTTCAGTCTCTTTGAGTGTACTTACATGAATCAACATTTATCTCCTGAGACCTCCTGACTTTAAACAAACTCGTGCATACCAAACCTTTAACCACTGACCCCCAAATTCCACCATTAATTGACATGGCTCCATCCTCCAATCACACAGGTCGTCCTAGATTAACTGATTCTATTATCCAGCTTTCTGGCTGTGTAAGCTACTTGATCCTGATTGGTCAAAACCCCATCACAACCGTTAAATGTGGTGCTTTTCATTTTATCTTAGAAGGCAGAAATTCTGAGATAATAGCCAGGTACGTCGTCCACACCAACCCCCTGAAGTCAGAACTCAGAAACTCAGAGGAACATTAGTGACCCCGAGCTCAAAATCCAAGATGGCTGCTTCCAGTATCTGCAGTAAAAAGTCGCTACAGTGTTTATCACATAGACTGTATAAATATGGACGTAGTATCCGTGACGTCACCTGTCTGTTCCTGAGCGCTGTTTTGAAGCCAATCGACGGCGGCAGCCATATTGGAAATGCTGGACTCATCCAAAAGAGTGTGAGGTAAAGGGGCGGAGTTTGAGCCTCCTAGCCAACAGCTATGTGTTCCCAACCAGGAGTCAAGTCAGTCATGTCCTTATTTGGGCAAGAACTGGTAATCTTAATATCTTCTGAACCGTCACGTTAGAATTAATTCCCCCCCCCCCCCCCCCCCCCCCCCCCCCCCCCGTACAGTGTGTGCTGATAGAGAGGTTAGCTTCGTAGGGTCAAGACGTTTTTTGAAGGCAAGGCAAGGCAAGGCAGCTTTATTTGTATAGCGCATTTCATACACGAGGGCAACTCAATGTGCTTTACATTAACACAATAAAAGCATTGGAGACATTCAGACAGGCATAAAAGAACATAATTAAAATGACAAATATGATAAAACAGAAAAGAAAAGGAAAATTAGAAATATATTAAAAATTACATTAAAATGTTAATTTAAAGTGGGTTAAAATAATCTAAGATAGGAAGGCAGTGGCAAATAAAAAAGTCTTAATCTTTGATTTAAAAGAGGTGAGAGTTGGAGCAGACCTGCAGCTTTCAGGGAGTGTGTTCCAGATATGTGGAGCATAATGACTAAACCCTGCTTCACCATGTTTCCTTCTGACTCTAGGGACTGAAAGCAGACCAGGACCTGAGGACCTCAGAGGTCGAGGTGGTTCATAAAGTAGTAGCAGATCAGCAATGTATTTTGGGCCTAAACCATTCAGTGCTTTATAAACCATCAGCAGGATTTTAAAGTCTATTCTCTGACAGACAGGAAGCCAGTGTAGAGATCTAAGAACTGGAGTAATGTGGTCTACTTTGTTGGTCCTTGTTAGGACTCGAGCAGCAGCATTCTGTATGAGCTGCAGTCGTCTGATGGACTTTTTAGGGAGTCCTGTAAAGACCCCGTTACAGTAGTCTAGTCTGCTAAAGATAAATGCATGGAGGAGTTTTTCTGCATCCTGCTGAGACATGAGTCCTTTAATCCTTGATATATTCTTAAGGTGATAGTAGGCAGACTTTGCAATTGTCTTAAAGTGGCTGCTGAAATTAAGGTCTGAGTCTAAGACTACACCAAGGTTTCTGGCTTGGTTTGAACATTTCATCTGTGCAGATTGGAGCTGAGCAGTAACCTTTAACCTTTCTTCCTCCAAAAACAATCATTTCAGTTTCTTCTTTGTTTAACTGAAGAAAGTTCTGTCTCGTCCAGTCCTTGATTTGTTCAATGCATTTACTCAGTGTTTGTATGGGACTATAATCCCCTGGTGATATGGTGATGTAAATGTGTGTGTCATCTGCATAGCTGTGGTATTTTATTTGGTTGTTTCTTATTATCTGACCTAAGGGGAGCATGTAGATGTTGAATAGTAGAGGCCCCAGAATGGATCCCTGAGGTACTCCACATACGATTTTCATCCACTCAGATGTGTATTTACCTATAGACACAAAATAGTCCCGGTCATTTAAATAGGACTTAAGCCAATTTAGTACTGCACCAGAGATTCCCACCCAGTTTTCAAGTCTGTCCAGTAGTATCTTGTGGTCAACTGTGTCAAAAGCAGCACTGAGATCAAGTGATACCAAAACTGAAATTTTGAACCAGGCTGTAAACATGTTTATTAATGCTGTAAAGATCTCCTTTTTCCCATTCATGTGTATGTGGTTTCCTGTGTTTCTGCAGCCAGTCTCAAGTGGACGCTCGATGAACTGCAGTTTGGAACACTTCCACATGGGCTTCATTGTTTGAGACCGGAGGTCGCCGCTTGGTTTATCAGAAACTTAGGCTTGTTTTGTGCAATTAAGTCACAACGATAGTATTGTGCAAGCTCTATCTGTGGAGATGTTGTCATGTTGTCCTGATCACACACCTCATATCAAATCACTCCACAGAAAGTAGTCCGTCTCGTTCCCCCTCTTCCTGTTGACACTGTGGTAAAAACGTCAGTGTGGTCTCAGGCTGGTCTTGGTCGTGGGGAAATAATGAGTTAGGGGGAACAGGTGTGAGAAAAGGTGTGTCAACGTTGAATGTGGACAGACGTGTTGTTACATCAATATTCCTGCAGGTGTTCTGTTCACCTCGTCTAACGTTGCCTTCAAGGGAAAATCTTCACTTTAATGTGGATTACAACGAAGAAGAGGATCAGGTTTGAACTGGACTCCTGAATTCCTCTGAAGTATATTTCCTGTCCTGGTCCGTTGAACTAGAAGTTCTCTGGAAGGAACTGTGAGTGACTCTCCTTTAATGTGACTCACATGAAGTTAAAGTGACACTCAGTGAGACGGTGATCATGCTGCAGGCTGAGTCTCCTGCATGCTAAGCTGTGCAAACAGACACCAGACGCCCTTTGAAACACAAACACAAACCGGATGAACTGAATCTCTGTCTGCGTAAACCCTGACACATCAGGAAATCTAGGTCCCTGTCCCCGTATCAAATTTAACTTACTTTAAATATCTCCCCCTGAGAAAATTCAGACTTTAAAGCTGTATGAAGACCTTAGAGGGTCACGTGTCATTCATTTGGGAGGTGGGGAGGTTGTACATAATGCAAAGCACCAAAGTGAAGTCTGACTCAGTTCTGCGACGTGACAGACGACATGTTTGTCTGTCTGTGGAAGGAAATGTTTTTACAGGCTTAACAAGTTTACAACAAGATCCAACATGGGAGGTTCCAGATCTGAGAGTGTTCTATGATGTGTGGCAGAACGGTTTATTAAACACAACCTGTTGATGGGAAGTCAG
>NW_023260379.1:0-9688 GCF_009762535.1 Notolabrus celidotus | reverse complement strand
AGAAAGAAAGAAAGGATGAATAACAGACCCCAAAAAAGGAATCTACAGCAGAGATCCAGAGGAACCTACGAGACAAGGGAGCTCAGGGACTCCAGAAAGGTCTATGGTTAGTAACTTTAATGGGACAGGAAGAGTTAAAGTGAGAGACAGGCAGAGAGAGGAGAGAGAGGGAAAGACAGGATCCCAGTGTGTCAGTCTAAGCCTATAGCAGCATAACTAAGACCTGGTCCAAGCCTGATCCAGCTCTAACTATAAGCTTTATCAAAAAGGAAAGCTTGAAGCCTACTCTTAAAAGTAGAGAGGGGGTCTGCCTCCCGGACCCTGACTGGTAGATGATTCCAAAGGAGAGGGGCCTGATAACTGAAGGCTCTACCTCCCATACTACTTTTAGAGACTTTAGGTACGATGAGCAGGCCTGCATGTTGGGAGCGTAGAGTTCTAGCGGGGTAATAGTCAGCGTTTTGAGAATAAATACATTTGACAAATGAGGAAATTGTGAAACCTTCAGTGCTGTGAATGGACCTTGGTGCCCTTTTATGATTTCACTGATCTTGGAAGTAATGTTATCACATCCCTCTTTCTTCAAACAGTCACAGCCAAATGGGCCCTTTGGTTTTTTAGAAGTAGTTGTGGAAATAAAGGTCCCCACAGCCATCCACTGATTCTATCAGAATGATAAACGACTGAAATAATTGGACCCAAAACACAGGAGAAATGGGAGCTGGTCAAAAGTAGAAAACCTCTCAAAACAAAAAAAAGTTAAATTTTAATTCAACAGATAAAGAAAGCCGACTGATGGAGTCGACTCTCTCAGGAGCAAACACCAACTGATCAGGGAGAAGTGGCGCATACCTCATCTTGTAGGCTGCTGAAACGTTGGTTCTCCATGACTTTGAATATAAATGTGAAGCCTCATGTGGAAACTGGAAACAAAACTTAAACAGGTCTTTAGTTAGTCACCCTGTCATAAAGTCTTGATCACAGAAACCTGTTTTCAGCAGAGTAGCTGACGACCAGTGTAGTAAACAGTGGCACATGTGTGTGTTTGGTACAACCAGACCCTGTGAAGCTCTGACATGTGGACAGCAGAGCAGCAGGAGAGAGAAGGAAAGAAAAAAAGACTTATATGGTGGAAATATTTACCGTTAAGTGGCGAACAAACCTCTGAAATTGACCTGCCAACAGGGGCGCCGCCAGGGATTTTGGGCCCCATGAAAAAATATCACATTGGGCCCCATCACCAAAGGCCACAAGAACCCTGTGCAACTGCTGTAACCACATCTCCAGGATACAATCGACCCAGACAAAGCTGTACATAACTCTACCTCTCCAGGAGTCAAATATTTACTGTATGACTGGCAGAAATGAAGGATTCCCTGCACACAAGGTGACTGATTTACCCCTTCTGTTATTATGTTTTCATGGCTTCATCATGGAATCAAACTGAACAAGCACAAAATAGGAACAGAGGTCAGTTAGGCTATATAAAATTAAAAGGTACGGCAACTTAGCATGAATAGGAACATAAGACTCAAGAAACCCATTTTTCTCAACAACAACAAAAAACAGCTCAAAACTCAGTCTCAGCTAATGTGTGTCTAACATGAGTCTGGTCCTGCTGGAGGTTTCTGCCTGTTAAAGGAAGTTTGTCCTCTCTGCTGTAACTAGCTAAATACTGCGATGTGCAATGCTCATGATGGATTAAGGTGGGGTCAGACTGAGTCTTATCCTGTCTTGGTGTTGGGTCTCTGTTCATAATTTGACATAGTGTGGTCTAGACCTGCTCTGTTTGTAAAAGAGTCTTGAGATAACGTTTGTGGTGATTTGGTGCTTTACAAATAAAGATTGATTGATTGATTGATTGATTGAAAATATTCAGTCTCGATTGTACTGCTAATTGGCACGCTTAGTTGCTCACCTTCTTGTTCATTGGGTTGGGGGTGTAACGGGTGTGAGGGTGAACCCAAAAGCAGCACACTGGAGCCCGGAGGAAACAGCAGGTAACAGTCTTTACTAACCAGGTCACACAATGTCTGTTGAGAAGCTGGTTTCGCTGTGTGGAGGATCAGGCTGGAAACAGAAGAAGAGCAGGCAAATCTCTTGGTCGGGGACAGAAGGCTGAGGTAGTTACCAGGGTCGAAACCGGGAGATCAGTTCGAGGAAAAGTGCTGGAGAGTCTTGCATTTGCAGAGAGAACAATCTGGCACTGAGTGAGCTGAAACCGGGACTTACTGGCAGCAGGTAATGAGAAACAGGTGATTTGTGTTGGCTTAATGAGGAGAGTGTGGTTCAGGTAAATGAAGGGGAGTGGAAAAGTAGTGGGCTGAGAGGCTGAGCAGGTGTGGCAGGTGATAACTGTGACAGGGGGGAGTTGTGGGGAGACAGACAGTGAACCTGCTGACATATCAGCTGCTGAGTCTGGTAGGGAGGGCGGGGAAACCCATTTAGTATAATTAGCTCAAACGTAGTTCATCTCATTGTGGACATCAAACTAGCAAACAGGTTGATTTTAACCACTCAAAGACTACACCAACCTTTCCTGGAGGAAAACTGGGTGACATACTGTCGCCCTTTCTTCTCTCTCTCCTCTCTCTCCTTTCTTCCCCTCCTTTTCTGGGACCCAGACTTTGTCTTTCCAGACATTTTAGCTGCCTTTAGTGCACTCTGTGCAACTTCAATCAATCAATTAATCAATCAATCAATCAATCAATCAATCAATCAATCAATCAATCTGTCAATCAATACTCTGACCTGGCTGCAGAGTGCAGGGAAGCGGGCTGGACGCTGGCCATCATGCACCCTGTGGAGGTGGGATGCAGAGGGTTTGTGGCAGAGAAGTTGGGGGCCAAATAACACCTAGGAGAGGGCCTCCACCAGGAGATGTCAATCAATCAATCAATCAATCTTTATTTGTATAGCGCCAAATCACAACAAACGTTATCTCAAGACGCTTTTACAAACAGAGCAGGTCTAGACCACTCTATGTCAAATTATGAACAGAGACCCAACACCAAGACAGGATGAGACTCAGTCTGACCCCACCTTAATCCACCATGAGCATTGCACATCACAGTATTTAGCTAGTTACAGTGGAGAGGACAAACTTCCTTTAACAGGCAGAAACCTCCAGCAGGACCAGACTCATGTTAGACACACATCTGCTGAGACCGTGTTGGGTCTTGAAAGAGGGATAGAGGAGGATAAGAGAGAGAGGGAGCGGTGAGAGTGATGAGACGAGTAGTAGAAGCTGTTGCCGCTGGAGTCCGGAACGTCCACAGCAGGAGGACGTCTACGGCAGCTCAGAGGAACCTACGAGACAAGGGAGCTCAGGGACTCCAGAAAGGTCTATGGTTAGTAACTTTAATGGGACAGGCAGAGTTAAAGTAAGTGATGAAGGGGTTGGGGGGAAGGGGGTGAGCTAGGATCCCAGTGTGTCAGTGCGCCAGTTCCCCCGGCAGTCTAGGCCTATAGCAGCATTACAAAAGCTGGTCCAAGCCTGATCCAGCTCTAACTATAAGCTTTATCAAAAAGGAAAGTTTGAAGCCTACTCTTAAAAGTGGAGAGGGTGTCTGCCTCACTCAACTTCTGTCTGACTGAGCGGCACAGCTGATTAGTGTGACTCAGGCTGGGCTGTACCATTTCATGCCGATACAGGGGGGGGCTTAGAATCATCCTAACTTTTCCCCCCTATACGGCGCCACTGTCTGCCAAATGGAGAATCTGTCTGATTTAGCTCTTAGCGGTGAGATTTCTTTTTATAGCTGGTTAAAAATTCCTCACTGGAGCTTTAAGATAAACACACAAACAGAGATGCTTCACATTTAAATGAAGGAGAAGACACAGATGTATGTTTTAAAATGTAAAGGAAGTAATTAAACTTTTCAACAAAGTTGTATTCTTTAATTTCCCATCGTGCAGAGAAACTGTTAGTCTGAGCTTCTGTACAGCTCAGACACACAAAGAAACAAGCTTCAGTGCCGTTCATCTTCCTGTCAGTAACTCCAGAAACCTCCCATCATAAATTAATGTGTGGCAATAATCATAACTCATCAGGCTGTTAGTGCGGCGTGGCGTTGCAGCGATCCGTCTCCGTGTTTGTTGGGAACGTTAAATCGTCTGTGACATAATCGTCACCGAGACAAAGTGATTCTGCTGATCCATGAAAATGTGTCTCGCTCTTTATTGCTTTATTGTGAGCTCAGAGTTTCAGCTTCATCAAGATCCTTTTAAATTACGACGCCGCAGTTTGAGTTTCAACAGGTTTCAAAGAGGCTGTACACAGTTCATCCACGCTGCACGCTGTGATCTCTTGGATTCTGAGCTGCAGCTGTGTTGTGTTTTTTTTATGTGCAGTAACATGATGTCTGCTAAAGGCATGAATATATTGTTATTGCACAAGATGTTGCACATCTGTGTGGAAAGTCCAGCCTCTGAGCCCAAAACTGTAAAATAATGCCAAATCTGTGCTCACTAAATTACATGAGCTGGCTTTTATGTTAGTTTTTATGCATGCATGTGTCTGCTCGTCTGTTTCTGCTTTTATTGGTATCTTTTATGCCTCTTTATATCTGCTTGTCTGTCTGCTTTAACCTCTAGCTTTTATTCCTTTTATTGCGTGTAGTCTTGTGCCTCATTTCCCGAAAGCCTAATCAGCGACAAGGACTGGAAATACGCCGCTGCAATAAGTTCTACATGTAATTTAATTTCACAATGCCAGCTTGTAATGTCTCTGCATGTATAGCTGCCTTTGACTGCAGGCTTAAAGATGTTTGCAAAAGACAAGGACATGCAAAGGTTTGAATCATCTGAAGGCAGAAGTATGCACAACTTTTCCTAGTCTTTACTGCCTCAGAGTCTGTTTTGAGACATCTTAAAAGCTCAAAGCACCATTTAGTGCATGTGTAAGGTACTCTTTAGCTTCTGTGTCAAGGTAGGGTCGTTTTAAGGTACCCTTTAGTGTCTGTTAGCGTTCCCCTTGTCCCAATTTTCAGCTTTCCTTTGAGTGTCTGTGCCAAGAAACCCTTTGGATTAGGTTTCTGTGTCCATGTTCCATTTAGCTTACTGTAAATGCCAGATTTCCCTTAAATATCTGTATCAAGTTACCTTAAGTGTTGTATTGAGGTGCCTGTAAGCAGTGTCTTATTACTGGTACAGTTTAGAGTCAGCTGAAGTGTACTGATTATCCCATTTGGCAAGTTTTCCTTGAGTTTGTACGTCAAGGTGACCTACGTTTTGTGTTGAGGTGCCCTTTAGCTTCTGTGTCAAGGTAGGGTCTGTTTTAAGGTACCCTTTAGTGTCTGTTAGCGTTCCCCTTGCCCCAGTTTCAGCTTTCCTTTGAGTGTCTGTGCCATGGTTCAGTGAGATGGAGACAGGAGGTTGGCATGTGAGGAACGCAGGTTACGGGAAGGAGTGTGATGGTGGAGGAGGTCAGGGAGGTAGGAAGGGGCCTGGTGGTGGAGGAGGTCAGAGAGGTAGGAAGTGGCCTGGTGGTTTAGGAGGTCAGTGAGGTAGGAAGAGGCCTGGTGGTGGCGGAGGTCAGGTAGGTAGGAAGAGGCCTGGTGGTGGAGGAGGTCAGGGAGGTAGGAAGGGGCCTGGTGGTGGAGGAGGTTAGGGAGGTAGGAAGAGCCCTGGTGGTGGAGGAGGTCAGGGAGGTAGGAAGGGGCCTGGTGGTGGAGGAGGTCAGTGAGGTAGGAAGGGGCCTGGTGGTGGAGGAGGTCAGTGAGGTAGGAAGGGGCCTGGTGGTGGAGGAGGTCAGAGAGATAGGAAAGGGCCTGTTGGTGGAGGAGGTATGTGAGGTAGGAAGGGGCCTGGTGGTGGAGGAGGTCAGTGAGGTAGGAAGGGGCCTGGTGGGGGAGGATGTCAGTGAGGTAGGAAGGGGCCTGGTGGGGGAGGAGGTCAGTGAGGTAGGAAGGGGCCTGGTGGTGGAGGAGGTCAGGGAGGTAGGAAGGGGCCTGGTGGGGGAGGAGGTCAGTGAGGTAGGAAGGGGCCTGGTGGTGGAGGAGGTCAGTGAGGTAGGAAGGGGCCTGGTGGTGGAGGAGGTCAGGGAGGTAGGAAGGGGCCTGGTGGTGGAGGAGGTCAGTGAGGTAGGAAGTGGCCTGGTGGTGGAGGAGGTCAGTGAGGTAGGAAGGGGTCTTCTGGTGGAGGAGGTCAGAGAGGTAGGATGTGACCTGTTGGTGGAGGAGGTCAGGGAGGTAGGAAGGGGCCTGGTGGTGGAGGGAACAGGGAGGTAGGAAGGGGCCTGGTGGTGGAGGGAACAGGGAGGTAGGAAGGGGCCTGGTGGTTGAGGAGGTCTGGGAGGTAGGAAGGGGCCTGGTGGTGGAGGAGGTCAGAGAGGTAGGAAGTGGCCTGGTGGTGGAGTAGGTCAGTGAGGTAGAAAAGGGCCTGTTGGTGGAGGAGGTATGTGAGGTAGGAAGGGGCCTGGTGGTGGAGGAGGTCAGTGAGGTAGGAAGGGGCCTGGTGGTGGTGGAGGAGGTCAGAGAGGCCCCTAAGTCCCTGTTCAAGGTATCCATTCCTTAGCTTTGGTCATGGTTACCTGTAAGGTGCCATTGAGCCAAGTTTTTAGAGTTTCCCATGTGTGTCTGTCTCAAGGAACCCTCTGTGTTGTCTTAAGGTACTTTATATGATTCTTGTCACAGTAAAGTATGCGTCTTAAAGTACCCTTTACTGTCTGTTTTAATGATACACTTATTCAATCATCAGTTTTCCTTTAAGTGTCTGTTTCGAGGAACCCTTCATGTTTTTATGTTATCATTTGATATGTGTTAAGATACCTTGAAGAGAAGTCTGTGTGTTAAGGTACCATTTACTACATGTTGTAGTGAGCCACTTATTCATCTGGAAGGTTTGCCCGAAGTTTCAGTTTCATGGTACCCTACATGGTGTTTCAGGTACCCTTCACTGTCTTTAGTAAAGCAATGATACGCTCACTCTCTAGATATTTTCTAACTACCTTTTTGAGGTGCCCAGAGTGTCGTTTTGAAGGTATTCTTTTGTGTCTAAGTGAGGACAGTGTCTGTTTCAAGGTACCACTTACTGTCTGTTCTTATGTCCCCTCGTGAAGTGTCTGTTTCAAGGTAGTCTAAGTCTTGTTTTAGGAGTCTGGATCAATGTAGGGCCAGTTTCAGGTACCCTCTAGAGTCTGTTGTAACCATTTAGCACACCTTTCCAGTTTCTACCAAGTGTCTGCTTCAAAGTACTCCAGAATCTCTCCTTAAACTTTACTTTGGAACTTCAGCACCAATCATTTAGGTGTTTTTCTTTTGTTTTTTGTGTGTTTTTTTAGTACCTTAGATAAATCCTGTAAGGCAATTAGGAAAAGAAAAACAAATTGGTGACGTAAATTATTGAAAACATTCAGATCTAAGCTCTGAGAATTACTTCTTGTGATGATCAAACATGCATCCGAGCAGAGTCTGGACCCTCCTGGCTGTGAACTAATGAGCTCAGTCTTTCTAAAGGACATGCACTCAATTAGAGTAAAACACAAATCACCCAGCAAGCACAAGCTGCTTTTAATTGACGTCATTAAGAGAGGGAATTGATTAAACTGTGGATGTCAAATATCACAGTTTGACAAATAACACGTATTGATTAGATTAACTTTGGACAGTCTGAGACAAACAACCTCTGCCTCTCGTTAGAGAAGAGTTACGGTTTCATTTCTCAAACGGAAAAGTAAATTAATCAGATTTTAATTTGAATGCATCGTGAATTAAAAACTTAGAACCTGACAAACAGACCGTCTGGTGCTTTGAAGTCATTATTGACAAGAGCTGCAAAATGTCACTTTCAAGATCATGCCTAATTCACATGAAAACAATCACTGTGAGAGTGTGTTTATAACAGCAGGACCTGCAGACCGATCCATGTCTGGTCCAGCTTTGTGCTCTCTCATGCATCAACACCCACCGGCTGCATTTTCAGGATCGCCGGACAGCTGGAGTCATGTGGCCGAGGTTTTCCCCGCTGCAATCACTGAATCAAGGATTCTCCTCCTCCTCCTCCTCCTCTCCTCATCCATGTTGTCTTTCTGGTCCTCTGAAAACCTCTGACCTGTTGACTCCAGGCCTGGCTCCGCTCATCATGACTTTGGTTTGTTGTTTTATTCTGAAAATTAACCGGATGTTTTCATTTTGTTTTGGTGAAACCTGACTTCCTGTCCCCGCTCCATCTGCTCTGTTGAGATTGATGCGTCGTGCTCCGGCATCCGGCAACAAATAGAAGTCTCGTGTATCTGATCCGGAGGACTCCGACCTGCCGGATCAGAGACGCAGCCGCAACGCAACGGAGCAGATCCAGTGGAAGTTAACACATTGACTAGAATAGAAACATATCAGATCTGGTGCCGTGACGGATCGGAGACGGACTGGACACAGATCTGGTGGAATTTGGCCGTCATCTTTACACATTCATAAACATATTGAAGGTGATTTTTCAAGTTGAATCTCAGTGAAAATCATATAAAGGTGAACACTGCACCAAAGCCAAAACAACCCTGTTCAACATGACCAAGAAAAACTCTCTATCATTGACAACCCAAGAGTTTATCTGACTGATCGACAAAGTAATATGTGTTAAAGGTGACATATCACGCTTTTTTCATCAACATATATTGGTCTAAGAGGTCCCCAAAACATGTCTTTAAAGTTTATGCTCAAAAAAACACTTTGAAATCAGATTTTGGTCTGCCTGAAAAACCCTCTTCTTCAGCCCTCCTCAGAACACTCTGTTTTCCCTCTGACCACGCCCCCTCATGAAGTGGGTGTGGCCTCGGCTGTCCAGCACGTTGATCTAATGTTTACATGTTGGCTGAATATACACGGCTGCTCACAGACCCGCGTTACTTCAACCCTCTGAATCTGATCCAGAATCTGATCCTGACGGAGAGGCGCCTGCAGCAGGACCTTTCTGAACCATTGGTCACAGATTTCGTGTTTCTTGTTGTTTTATTTGTCAGCATGTCGACGTGTGTCTTGGTACACAGCTACCAACATGTAGCTATGTGGCTATGCTAACTAGCGCTAGCACTTTTCCATGATAAATAAAAATCATCCACTAGATCTTCAAATCTGCAGACGTGGGGAGTCAAAGCGACCTCTGTGTTTATTAAGACAGCCTACAACTAGCATGCCTCCCTCCTAAGCTCCTTGTTAGCACACATGTGTGCAGGGAATGAAAAACGGAGGAGGGGTTGAGTTGTATTTTATACAGTCTATGGGCTGAACAAGCTCCGAGCTCTGACTTCCTGTTACAGACCGGATGGCGTTGTGACGTATGAAAAACACTGAAAACTGAAACGGCTGGTTTCAGCACACATTTACAGAAAGGTGGAGAAATCAGAACAGGGGCAGAATGGAGTCTTTGACTTTTCAGGGGGTTTGTAGACAGGGACACAGATTTCAGGTAGAGAACCATTAAAAAGTTGATTTTGCATGATATGTCACCTTTAATGCAGAAAAGATGCACAGTGACATTCATGACATTTATTAAATATCCTTCTTTTATCTTACAGTGATGAACTATCTGATCTGATCTGACTCAAAGCTGTGATCCGATCTGATCCCCAAGTTCTGATATAATTTCTCCCCCCTCCTGAGCGAAGGAAAACATTATGATTATCTCCTGTTATGTCTCGCAGTAAACAGTTTCATGACCAGCAAATTATAATTGACTCAGTTTTTATCATGAA
>NW_023260378.1:0-9839 GCF_009762535.1 Notolabrus celidotus | reverse complement strand
TTTGTGTTTGTGTGTGTGTGTGTGTGTGTGTGTGCATGTGTGTGCGTGTGTGTGTGTGTGTGTGTGTGTGTTTGTGTATGTGTGTGTGTGTGTGTGTGTGTGTGTGTGTGTGTGTGTCTCACCTCAGTGAACCTGAGCTCCACAGCTGGGACTCCTGCGAACGCGGTGAAGCTGTACGCTCCACTGTTCAGATAGAGCGGCTTCATGCTGAGGAGACGAGCAGACGGAGCGTTCAGGTTGATTCTCTCTCTCGCCACACGGCGGCCATTTTCCTCTGAACCGTGGACTGCATGTAATGATGGACGACGCCACGCCCTCCCCTCCCGTCGTAAAAGATGGACACCTAAATACTTTCGTGATGGGTGCTGACATGTTGAGCTACGTATTTCGACCCATGTCCCATCTGTTAACATGGAGGAGGCGGGGCTTATCACTTTACCGCAGACAGCCAGCAGGGGGAGCTCTGAATGTTCTGGCTTCACTTTTGGAAGCTGTCACATTGTGCATCTTTATTATACAGTCTATGGTTCAACTAGGAGACCAGAGATTATGTCCCGAGATAAAGTACACACTTATATATTATACTGTGTGTGTGTGTGTGAGTGTGTGTGTGTGTGTGTGTGTGTGTGTGTGTGTGTGTGTGTGCCTCACATCCTCCAGCTGCCCCCCTCCCTCTCAGCCTGGCTGTAGATGGTCTGACCTGCGTGTTTGGGATGCTCCACCTGTCAGTCAAACACAGGACCTCATCCATTAACATCTAACACGACAGGAAGTGACATCACTGATGATGTCACAACCACAAATACACACGTGGTGTTCACCTGTCTGATGGCGGCATCCAGCAGGTCCACCAGCAGAGGACTGCTGCAGGCGGACAGCACGTCATCACCTGCAGACACAGAACAATGCTCAGCTGTTTGTTTCCTCTCGTGCCTGATTGGCTGCCACTGCCAGTAAAGTCTGCTGTGATTGGCTGAGAGCTGTGTTACCCATGATGGCCTGGTCCAGACTGAAATAGGCCACAGCCTTCAGGTGGAGCATGGACAGGTAACCCTGGCAAACAAAGGTCAAAGGTCACTGTGCTTTCACAAAAAACTACAAGGCGGTTCTTCTTCTGTGGTGTTTTAATGTGTGCTCTCTGATTGGACGAACCTCCAGCCACTCTGTCGCACCCACGTTTCCAAAATCTCCAGCGTCCCAGCTGACAAACAGCAGGCTGCGTCTGGGACGGAAACCTACACACACACACACACACACACACACACACACACACACACACACACACACACACACACACACACATCACAGTGACATCCCAGTCACACCACAGTGACATCACAGTGACATCACAGTGACATCACAGTCACACCACAGTGACATCACAGTGACATCACAGTCACACCACAGTGACATCTCAGTGACATCTCAGTGACATCTCAGTGACATCTCAGTGACATCACAGTGACATCTCAGTGACATCACAGTGACATCACAGTCACATCACAGTGACATCACAGTGACATCACAGTCACATCACAGTCACATCACAGTGACATCACAGTGACATCACAGTCACATCACAGTCACATCACAGTCACATCACAGTCACATCACAGTCACATCACAGTCACATCACAGTCACATCACAGTCACATCACAGTCACATCACAGTGACATCACAGTGACATCACAGTGACATCACAGTGACATCACAGTCACATCACAGTCACATCACAGTCACATCACAGTCACACCACAGTGACATCACAGTCACACCACAGTGACATCACAGTCACACCACAGTCACATCACAGTCACATCACAGTGACATCACAGTCACACCACAGTCACATCACAGTCACACCACAGTCACATCACAGTCACACCACAGTGACATCACAGTCACACCACAGTGACATCACAGTCACATCACAGTGACATCACAGTGACCCTCTTCCAGCCCCGAAGACACCACCCCGTGTCACAGACAGGTATCAGACCTGTGTGACGGGGAGTCTCACCGTTCTTCACCATGGCGGCGAAGGTTCGAGCCAGCTCCAGGAGGACCGCAGTTCCGACTCCAGACTTGACGGCTCCTGGACCCAGCGAGTCCCTCTGGGCTCCCAGGATGATGTACTGGTCTGTCAGAGGGATGGAGGTTATTATTGGCCTCTGTTGGATCATGTGACCATGTCTTTGTGGTCAGGTGATACCTGGCTCCACTCGGCCGTCCAGGGAGGAGAAGATGTTGTTGAGCAGGACGGGCGTCATCACGTTGTAGACGGACATCTTGACTCGGCGTCCGGAGCTGAACTCCGGACCGACCACGCAGCGCACGTACGGCAGCCGGACCCGCCATGACGGAGGACAGGACGGCCCCGACAGCTGGCTGAGACAGAGATATGCAGTGAGGTCACAAAACACCTGGACAGGTGACTAGGGGCGGGGCTTACCTGAGCAGCTTGGCAGCTACAGTTGCGCTGATTGGCAGAGCTGGGATGAGCGGCAGGCCGGAGGACTGGATGGGCGGGAACTGAGTGTGATTGAAGGAGGGGAACCCGGGGGTAAAGGGGTCACCTGACCCCAGGTGGACCTGTGATTGGACAAGGTAAAGGGTGAGAGTCAGCAGCAGAACGTGTGTGTGTGTGTGTGTGTGTGTGTGTGTGTGTGTGAGTGTTTGTGTGTGAGTGTGTGTGTGTGTGTTACATGTTCAGAGACGGCGGTGTGTGTCTGTGTGTGTGAGTGTGTGTGTGTGTGTGTGTGTGTTACATGTTCAGAGACGGCGGTGTGTGTGTGTGTGTGTGTGTGTGTGTTACATGTTCAGAGACGGCGGTGTGTGTGTGTGTGTGTGTGTGTGTTACATTTTCAGAGACGGCGGTGTGTGTGTGTGTGTGTGTGTGTGTATGTTACATGTTCTGAGACGGCGGTGTGTGTGTGTGTGTGTGTGTGTGTGTGTGTTACATTTTCAGAGACGGCGGTGTGTGTGTGTGTGTGTGTGTGTGTTACATGTTCTGAGACGGCGGTGTGTCTGTGTGTGTGTGTGTGTGTGTGTGTGTGTGTGTGTGTGTGTTACATGTTCAGAGACGGCGGTGTGTGTGTGTGTGTGTGTGTGTGTGTGTGTGTGTGTGTGTTACATGTTCAGAGACGGCGGTGTGTGTGTGTGTGTGTGTGTGTGTGTGTTACATGTTCAGAGACGGCGGTGTGTGTGCTCAGTCCGAGGCGTCGTGGATCCTGCGGCAGGTCAGCGGGGTCAGGGTAGATCAAAGCTCCGCCCGCCCCGTTACTCTCAGCCAACCAGACCTTCTCAGCAAAACTGACCCCGCCCCCCACACGCATCACCACCACGCAGCCAACCACAGACACGCCTGCACTCTTCAGCCAGTTGAAATCCTGAGGACGGCCGTAGTTCGCGTAGACCACGCCCCCCTGCAGAGAGCGAGGGACAGGTAAAGAGACCGCACTGTGTTTCCATGGTACCAGCCAACCAGTGACCCCGTCTCACCGTGGCGCTTCCTGCGGCGCTGTACGGACAGAAGTCAGACGGGTTCAAAGGAATCTGCTCTGAGATCAGTCCTGCAGAGTCCACCAGCCACAGAGAGCTCCTCTGAGACCTGCAGGACAACAGAAGACAAACAGGTGACAGGCGTGTCCTCGCTCGTCTCTGAAGCACATGTCTCTGCTCACACACCTGTCGGGGAACTGCAGCGTGGCGGACATAGACTCCGCCCACGTGTGGTCCATCTGCAGCTTCCTGAAGCGACCCAGGATCTCTGAGGCCAAAGACGTCCCCTCAGGGGAACCCGGAGGGTGACTCGCCCTGCTGACTCGGCTGATTGGACGAACAGGGACACTCAGGTGATTGGACAAAGAGAGACACTCAGGTGATTGGACGTACAGGGACACTCAGGTGATTGGACGAACAGGGACACTCAGGTGATTGGACAAAGAGAGACACTCAGGTGATTGGACGAACAGGGACACTCAGGTGATTGGACAAAGAGAGACACTCAGGTGATTGGACGAACGAGGACACTCAGGTGATTGGACGAACGAGGACACTCAGGTGATTGGACAAACAGAGACACTCAGGTGATTGGACAAAGAGAGACACTCAGGTGATTGGACGAACGAGGACACTCAGGTGATTGGACAAAGAGAGACACTCAGGTGATTGGACAAAGAGAGACACTCAGGTGATTGGACGAACGAGGACACTCAGGTGATTGGACCAACAGGGACACTCAGGTGATTGGACCAACAGGGACACTCAGGTGATTGGACCAACAGGGACACTCAGGTGATTGGACCAACAGGGACACTCAGGTGATTGGACCAACAGGGACACTCAGGTGATTGGACCAACAGGGACACTCAGGTGATTGGACGAACAGGGACGTGTGATTACCTGACTGTTCTGAAGATATCTTCATCCTGCAGCAGCCTCTTCATCATCACCCTCAGGTCTCCCAGGTAGAGCCCCGCCCCTCCCTCTGAAGGTGGTTTAGCCCCGCCTCCTGACTGTCCATCCTCACTCTCTCGCCCCTCTTTGGAGCAGTGGTACCGCCCACTGAAAACTACGTATGCCAATAAGAATGCTGTGAGAGAGAGAGAGACCACGCCCACTTTAGGTAAACCATCACCTTATCAGGCCGATCATGTGTGTGTGTGTGTGTGTGTGTGTGTGTGTGTGTGTGTGTGTGTGTGTATGTGTGTGTACCTGTTGTGAAGACGACGATGCCGCACACACACAGTAACACACTGGTTTTACATTTATCATGGTGCTGCCCGAGCACCAACGCTGTGTTGTCACTGCTAGGCCCCGCCTCCTCCTCTTCTTCTGATGTCACAAACCTCAGCTCCACTCGTGTAGCTCCTCCCCCCTCCTCCCCCTCATCAGCCCGTGAACGCTGCAGTGACACGGAGGTAGACTGCAGAGAGAGAGAGAGAGAGAGATGGAGAGAGGTGTAACCATGGTTACAGGGTAGAAGGGGAGGAGCTTGCCAGGTTGTCCACCTGTCTCACCTGTCTCAGACGAGTCCTGATGGTATCCATGAAGACCTGCAGAGGAGAAAGATCCAGGAAGTACATCTATCCTTTAGTGAAGCCAGAACCTGTAGAGCGCCCCCTGCTGACTGTCTGCAGTATAGGTGATAAGCCCCGCCTCCTCCCTGATAACAGATGGGACATGGGTCATAAGCCCCGCCTACTCCATGTTAACAGATGGGACATGGCTCATAATCCCCGCTTCCTCCATGTTAACAGATGGGACATGGCTCATAAGCCCCGCTTCCTCCATGTTAACAGATGGGACATGGCTCATAAGCCCCGCCTCCTCCATGTTAACAGATGGGACATGGCTCATAATCCCCGCTTCCTCCATGTTAACAGATGGAACATGGGTCATAAGCCCCGCCTCCTCCATGTTAACAGATGGGACATGGCTCATAATCCCCGCTTCCTCCATGTTAACAGATGGGACATGGGTCATAAGCCCTGCCTCCTCCATGTTAACAGATGGGACATGGCTCATAAGCCCCGCTTCCTCCATGTTAACAGATGGGACATGGCTCATAAGCCCCGCCTCCTCCATGTTAACAGATGGGACATGGCTCATAATCCCCGCTTCCTCCATGTTAACAGATGGGACATGGCTCATAAGCCCCGCTTCCTCCATGTTAACAGATGGGACATGGCTCATAAGCCCTGCCTCCTCCATGTTAACAGATGGGACATGGCTCATAATCCCCGCCTCCTCCATGTTAGCAGATGGGACATGGGTCATAAGCCCCGCTTCCTCCATGTTAACAGATGGGACATGGCTCATAAGCCCTGCCTCCTCCATGTTAACAGATGGGACATGGCTCATAAGCCCTGCCTCCTCCATGTTAACAGATGGGACATGGCTCATAAGCCCCGCTTCCTCCATGTTGACAGATGGGACATGGGTCATAAGCCCCGCCTACTCCATGTTAACAGATAAGACATGGGTCATAAGCTCCGCCTCCTCCATGTTGACAGATGGGACATGGGTCAAACAAGAGTCATTGAACGCACCATCACTGAGAGAGCCTGCTTCAAACCCACACAAGAACCTGTGACGCTGAGGACTGGACCCACATGAGGACTGGACCCACCTGATGACTGGATTCACATGAGGACTGGACCCACCTGAGGACTGGACTACCTGAGGGCTGGACCTTCCTCAAGGAGCTACCACGCTTTCACAACAAGCTAAATGTGGGTTTGGTTAGAGGGACGGGCGTGATCCCGGATCCACCAGCTAACCTCTACAGCAGACCATCAAAGTGTGAAACGTCCTGATTAGAAGCAGAACCAGGACAAAATGAAACAGATCTCTTTAA
The DNA here is from genome assembly GCF_009762535.1 of Notolabrus celidotus. Taxonomy (NCBI): domain Eukaryota; kingdom Metazoa; phylum Chordata; class Actinopteri; order Labriformes; family Labridae; genus Notolabrus; species Notolabrus celidotus. The sequence continues at coordinate 3,477 of NW_023260378.1, read as the reverse complement.
CGGGACTGAGTCTCAGGTCTCCCCTTCAGCTGATCCTCTGAGCTCGCCCTGATTGGTTCAACTCTGGGGTCAGAGGTCCGCGCGTGTTTGATCTGCTATACTTTATTAACAGTGAGTAAACACACACACACACACACACACACACACTCTCTCTCTCTCTCTCTCTTACATCAGACAGAGTGCTGCCGTTTCTGTCTGCGACACGTTAGAACATCAGAGCGAAACACACACTCAGGAGATCTCTGTGGAACATGAAGTCAGGGAACCCTGTTAGACCGGCCTCAGAGAGATCAGCTGATCATAAAGGTCTACTCACCTGTTTGATCCTGCTGAACGTCCCTCCGTCTGCCTCTGCTCTCTCTGTGTGTGTTTCTATGATCAGAGAGCACACATGATCTTAAACAGCCAATCCCATGTTAGCTGAAGCAGAGGGGTCAGACCAGGCCCCCTGAGAGAGTCTGTCGTCACTCTGAAGTTAAACTAACCCCGTCCCCCTAAAGTCTGGACACTGTGTTTCCACTTCACGGTTCAGTTTTAACCTTCATCTGTGGATGCAGTGACTTCCACTACAGAGTCATGTCTGTCTTTAATGCAGTGACTTCCACTACAGAGTCATGTCTGTTTATAATGCAGTGACTTCCACTACAGAGTCATGTCTGTGTTTAATGCAGTGACTTCCACTACAGAGTCATGTCTGTGTTTAATGCAGTGACTTCCACTACAGAGTCATGTCTGTGTTTAATGCAGTGACTTCCACTACAGAGTCATGTCTGTGTTTAATGCAGTGACTTCCACTACAGAGTCATGTCTGTGTATAATGCAGTGACTTCCACTACAGAGTCATGTCTGTGTTTAATGCAGTGACTTCCACTACAGAGTCATGTCTGTGTTTAATGCAGTGACTTCCACTACAGAGTCATGTCTGTGTTTAATGCAGTGACTTCCACTACAGAGTCATGTCTGTTTTTAATGCAGTGACTTCCACTACAGAGTCATGTCTGTTTATAATGCAGTGACTTCCACTACAGAGTCATGTCTGTTTTTAATGCAGTGACTTCCACTACAGAGTCATGTCTGTTTTTAATGCAGTGACTTCCACTACAGAGTCATGTCTGTTTAATGCAGTGACTTCCACTACAGAGTCATGTCTGTGTTTAATGCAGTGACTTCCACTACAGAGTCATGTCTGTTTATAATGCAGTGACTTCCACTACAGAGTCATGTCTGTGTTTAATGCAGTGACTTCCACTACAGAGTCATGTCTGTGTTTAATGCAGTGACTTCCACTACAGAGTCATGTCTGTGTTTAATGCAGTGACTTCCACTACAGAGTCATGTCTGTGTTTAATGCAGTGACTTCCACTACAGAGTCATGTCTGTGTTTAATGCAGTGACTTCCACTACAGAGTCATGTCTGTGTTTAATGCAGTGACTTCCACTACAGAGTCATGTCTGTGTTTAATGCAGTGACTTCCACTACAGAGTCATGTCTGTGTTTAATGCAGTGACTTCCACTACAGAGTCATGTCTGTGTTTAATGCAGTGACTTCCACTACAGAGTCATGTCTGTGTTTAATGCAGTGACTTCCACTACAGAGTCATGTCTGTGTTTAATGCAGTGACTTCCACTACAGAGTCATGTCTGTGTTTAATGCAGTGACTTCCACTACAGAGTCATGTCTGTGTTTAATGCAGTGACTTCCACTACAGAGTCATGTCTGTGTATAATGCAGTGACTTCCACTACAGAGTCATGTCTGTGTTTAATGCAGTGACTTCCACTACAGAGTCATGTCTGTGTTTAATGCAGTGACTTCCACTACAGAGTCATGTCTGTGTTTAATGCAGTGACTTCCACTACAGAGTCATGTCTGTGTTTAATGCAGTGACTTCCACTACAGAGTCATGTCTGTGTTTAATGCAGTGACTTCCACGACAGAGTCATGTCTGTTTCTAATGCAGTGACTTCCACTACAGAGTCATGTCTGTGTTTAATGCAGTGACTTCCACTACAGAGTCATGTCTGTGTTTAATGCAGTGACTTCCACTACAGAGTCATGTCTGTTTTTAATGCAGTGACTTCCACTACAGAGTCATGTCTGTGTTTAATGCAGTGACTTCCACTACAGAGTCATGTCTGTGTTTAATGCAGTGACTTCCACTACAGAGTCATGTCTGTGTTTAATGCAGTGACTTCCACTACAGAGTCATGTCTGTGTTTAATGCAGTGACTTCCACTACAGAGTCATGTCTGTGTTTAATGCAGTGACTTCCACTACAGAGTCATGTCTGTGTTTAATGCAGTGACTTCCACTACAGAGTCATGTCTGTGTTTAATGCAGTGACTTCCACGACAGAGTCATGTCTGTTTCTAATGCAGTGACTTCCACTACAGAGTCATGTCTGTGTTTAATGCAGTGACTTCCACTACAGAGTCATGTCTGTGTTTAATGCAGTGACTTCCACTACAGAGTCATGTCTGTGTTTAATGCAGTGACTTCCACTACAGAGTCATGTCATGTCAGAGACTACGTCCATGTTTTAAAATAACACTTCTAAAGAGAACCAGATCCATGCAGTACACTGAACATCCACTAGGGGGCAGGAGACCCTTTGTATGGCGTATTAAAAAGCCGTAGATGAGGCTGTTTTCACTGATCTTAAATAAGAGGCTCTAATAAAACACTTGGAGGATATTTGCACATGTTTGTTTATTAGTTGTTATTTATTTGTATCCATAACTCTGATGTTGTGTTCTCTCTCCTGTAGACGATGGGAGGCGGAGTGAGAGTTCCTTTAAATCCTGTGTGTGTTTGTCAGTTCTGATTTTGTGGTTTAGTTTGGAATCGTTCTCTCAGTGGATGAACACAAGCGTCTGAAATGATGTTCCTCTGCAGGGTGTCTGGGCTCAGCCTCAGAGACCGGATCAGGAGCTCAGACTCGAAGTAGAGCCGCTGCTCCTCCGGGTCCAGAGGAGCCAGATGAGGTGGTTCGGGGATCTGGTCAGGACGCCTCCTGGACGTCTCCCTGGGGAGGTGTTTCAGGCGTGTCCGTCTGGGAGGAGGTCACGGGGAAGACCCAGGACCCGCTGGAGGGATTACATCTCTCAGCTGGTCTGGGAGCGCCTCGGTATCCTCCGAGAGGAGCTGGTGGAGGTGACCGGGGAGAAGAGAGTCCGGGTCTCCCTGCTGAGACTGCTGCCCCCGAGACCAGGACCAGGATAATACCTGGCTGACCTCCTCCATCAACACACTCCATCCCGGAACCTACGGTCTTCAGACCTGGGTCTCCTCTCCATCCATGTGTCTCCATGTGTGTGTGTGTGTGTGTGAGACTCAGACTCAGGTGTGTGTGTGTGTGTGTGTGAGACTCAGACTCTCAGGTGTGTGTGTGTGTGTGTGTGTGTGTGTGAGACTCAGGTGTGTGTGTGTGTGTGTGAGACTCAGACTCAGACTCTCAGGTGTGTGTGTGTGTGTGT
>NW_023260377.1:0-9852 GCF_009762535.1 Notolabrus celidotus | reverse complement strand
TCGACTTCACCACCCGTTGGAGCATGTAAAGACATCACGATGAAGTCTCATACTGTTTAAAGGTGCTGTGAGGAACTTTGGTTTTGTATCGATTCTGGCGCCCCCTTGTGGACAAAGTGATACCTCTTATCTCTTCTCCTATACATGCAAAAGTAGTGTTTTCAACAAAAGCCTCATCCTGTTGTGTTCAACAGTCAACTTTATCAGGCAATGTGATTATTTTCCATGAAAACAGTCAAATAAAGTCTGTTTCTGAAGCAAGATGTCCATCATCTGGTCTGACACCTACCCCCCCAGGGCGGTTTCAGGCATTAAAAATGTCCACAGAGAAGGTGTCAGTGTTGCTGCTGATGGACTTGTTTGCTATTGAAGGTTATAAAGAGGCATCAGTATCATTTTCAGTCTGTTTCTCAGCCAGTTCAAAACTCCTCACAGGGCCTTTAAACTCCTAATGAACTGAATCTTGAATGGCCTCAGACACCTCCGATTACTTCAAGGTCTCGTTAGACCTCACGTCTCTTTCATCACGTCCATCTCCAGAGTAAAGACGAGGTCAGCCGGCTGCAGGACTTCCTCTCAGAGTGACCCCTCTTCTCTCTGATTTAAATCCAAGATTCAAACTCATCATCTCTCCACCTTCACTTTGAAGAAGTCCTGTCCTCTCTCGCCTTCATCCTCCTGCAGGTACGTCCAAAATAAAAAAAACGGGACACCTTCTTGTCATCGCTGCAGTTTTCTGACCTTTTGTTGGTTCTTTGTTTAATCCTTCTCTCCTTCATCTCCATCCAGAGCTCTTTATTCATGTTTTAAAGGATCCATCCTCTCTGTCTCTCTTTTTACTACTTTGCAGTTCATCCAAAAGCCTTTTGATTTGTTTGTTTTAATCCAATCTCTGCTCTCTTTCACTTTAGAAACAGAGAAAGAGTCAACGTACACAAGTTTAAAAACCTGCAGGATGTTCTACTCTCCTGTCCTGAATCTCACCTGGCCCTGCTTTAACGATCCTCATGAGGAGAAACATGACCCAAATGTTCAAACCATGCAAACTCTAAAAACACACATGCAAAAGTCAGAAACAAATTCAACGATGTTAACACCTGACCTCTTTACCAATGTGTGTTTTACTACTTAAGCAGCATATGCTATGAGATATTACTATCTGGTTGTGAGTGTTGATCTGGGGGCTGTCAGGTCACTATCTTCTTATTTTGTTTTTGTCTTGTAAATTATTTTAATGCTTTGTCTTTTTCCTCTTTTGTCTTCTTTGTCTTGTACTGATTTGTATTGTTATTTTTTTGTCTCTGTTTTTTGTTGTTGTTGTTGTTCAATCAATCAATCAACCTTTATTTGTATCGCGCCAAATCACAACAAACGTTATCTCAAGACTCTTTTACAAACAGAGCAGGTCTAGACCACTCTATGTCAAATTATGAACAGAGACCCAACACCAAGACAGGGTAAGACTCAGATCCGGATCAGATCCAGTCCCCTCTTCCAGACAGGACTCAGTCTGACCCCACCTTAATCCATCATGAGCATTGCACATCGCAGTATTTAGCTAGTTACAGTGGAGAGGACAAACTTCCTTTTAACAGGCAGAAACCTCCAGCAGGACCAGACTCATGTTAGACAGCCATCATGCCTCGACCGAGTTGGGTCTGGAAAGACAGATAGAGGGGAGTAAGAGAGAGAAGTGATAGTGATGAGACGAGTCGTAGAAGCTGTTGCCGCTGGAGTCCAGCACGTCCGTATCAGCTGGAGTCCAGATCGTCCACAGCAGGAGGACGTCTACGGCAGCTCAGAGGAATCTACGAGACAAGGGAGCTCAGGGACTCCAGAAAGGTCTATGGTTAGTAACTTTAATGGGACAGGCAGAGTTAAAGTAAGTGATGAGGGGGTTGGGGGGAAGAGGGTGAGCTAGGATCCCAGTGTGTCAGTGTGCCAGTTCCCCCGGCAGTCTAGGCCTATAGCAGCATGACAAAAGCTGGTCCAAGCCTGATCCAGCTCTAACTATAAGCTTTATCAAAAAGGAAAGTCTACTCTTAAAAGTGGAGAGGGTGTCTGCCTCCCGGACCCTGACTGGTAGATGATTCCAAAGGAGAGGGGCCTGATAACTGAAGGTTCTACCTCCCATACTACTTTTAGAGATTTTAGGTACAACTAGCAAGCCTGCATGTTGGGAGCGTAGTGTTCTAGAGGGGTAAGAGGGCACGATGAGCTCTTTAAGATACGAGGGTGTCTGATTTTTAAGGGCTTTGTAGGTTAAAAGAAGGATTTTAAATTCTATTCTACATTTTATTGGGAGTCAGTGTAGAGAAGCTAACACTGGAGAAATGTGCTCCCTCTTCCTAGTTGTTGTTGTTGATGTCCATTTTGAAAATTAATAAAATATATATACACAAACAATGCAAATTCTAAAAACACACATGCAAAAGTCAGAAACAAATTCAATGATAGAAACACTGTAGAGGAAATTCCTACACCGTTGTAGGAAATGTTAATTTCTTGGCAATTTCTCAAATGGAACAGCCTTCATTTCTAAGAAAGAAAGAAAGGTACTTTTTTATCAATCCCCAGGTGGAAATTCAATTTTTTCACTCATGCTATTTTGGACATGCTACACATACAGTTTTTTTTGGTATACACATACAAATGCACACACATGCAGTGAACATGCTTAGGGAGAGATGTCAGAGTGAGGATGCTGCCATCAACCAGCGCACCCCGAGCAGTTGGGGGTTTGGTGCCTTGCTCAAGGGCACCTCAGCAGTGCCCAGGCAGGTGAACCAACACCTCTCCAGCCACCAGTCCACTTGCCAAACTTCGTCCATACTGGGACTCGAACCTATGGACTGAGCTACTGCCGAACAGGAATAGACTGTGGAGTTTCATATGAAAGTTCTCTTTTTCTGGCCATTCTGAGAGTATAATCAAACCCACACGTGATGCTCCAGATACTCAACTAGCTCAAAGAAAGGCCAGTTTTACAGCTTCTCTAACCAGCAAAACCATTTTCAGCTGTGCTAATGTAACTGCACAAGGGTTTTCAAGATGTTTCTAATCATCCATTAGCTTTCTAACGTGATTAGCAAACACAATGTACCATTAGAACACTGGAGTGATGGTTGCTGGAAATGAGCCTCTATACACCTGTGTAGATATTCCATTAAAAACCAGACGTTTACAGCTAGAATAATCATTTACCACATTAACAATGTATAGAGTGTATTTCTGATTCATTTAAAGGGGACATATCACGCTTTTTTCATCAATATATATTGGTCTAAGAGGTCCCCAAAACATGTCTTTAAAGTTTATGCTCATAAAAACACTTTGAAATCACATTTTGGTCTGCCTGAAAAACCCTCTTCTTCATTCCTCATCAGAACAGTCTGTTTTCTCTCTGACCACGCCCCCTCAGGAAGTGGGTGTGCCTCGGCTCTCCAGCACGTTGATCTAATGTTTACATGTTGGCTGAATATACACGGCTGCTCACAGACCCGCGTTACTTCAACCCTCTGAATCTGATCCAGAATCTGATCCTGACGGAGAGGCGCCTGCAGCAGGACCTTTCTGAAGGATTGGTCATAGATTTAGTGTTTCTTGTTGTTTTATTTGTCAGTATGTCGACGTGTGTCTTGGTACACAGCTACCAACATGTAGCTATGTGGCTATGCTAACTAGCGCTAGAACTTATCCATGATAAATAAAAATCATCCACTAGATCTTCAAATCTGCAGACGTGGGGAGTAAAACCGACCTCTACCAGAAAGGCAGCAGGACCTTTTATGAAGGATTGGTCACAGATTTAGTGTTTCTTGTTGTTTTATTTGTCAGTATGTCGACGTGTGTCTTGGTACACAGCTACAGCTACAGCTACAGCTACAGCTACAGCTACAGCTACAGCTACAGCTACAGCTACAGCTACAGCTATGAAGCTAGCACTTATCCATGACAAATAAAAATCATCCACTAGATCTTCAAATCTGCAGACGTGGGGAGTCAAACCGACCTTTGTGTTTATTAAGACAGCCTACAACTAGCATGCCTCCCTCCTAAGCTCCTTGTTAGCACACATGTGTGCAGGGAATGAAAAACAGAGGGGGGGTTGAGTTGTATTTTATACAGTCTATGGGCTGAACAAGCTCCGAGCTCTGACTTCCTGTTACAGACCGGATATTGTTGTTACGTAACAAAAACACTGAAGTCTGAAACGGCTGGTTTCAGCACACATTTACAGAAAGGTGGAGAAATCAGAACAGGGGCAGAATGGATTCTTTTCATTCTCAGGGGGTTTGTAGACAGGGACACAGATTTCAGGTAGAGAACCATTAAAAAGTCAATTTTGCATGATATGTCACCTTTAATGTTATCTTCATTGAAAAAACTACATTTCTTTCAAAAATAAGGAAATTTCTAAGTGATCCCAAACTTTTGAACGGTAGTATATATATATATATATATTTTTTTAATTGATTCTATTTGAAGTTGTTTTTATGCACAGCACTTTGTGTTACAGTGTCATTGTATGAAAAGTTCTGATTGATTGTTCTGCATATTTTTATAGTAGCTATAACAATAATTGCATTGACGAGAAAAAGAACATCTCTGCGCTGAAAAAGGCCGCTGAAATGTCAACAAGTGAGGTCATAAGGTCAAAGTTCAGCCACATGGAGGAATCAGGTTTTGAAATATTTGTCTTTGTCGTCACTACGGTCGAGTTTAACGTGCTCATGGTGTGTAAACGACTCGAGGCAGACCTCCACGTAGTTTCTGCTCCGTCATTAACGCCGTCACGAGACATGTTTGTCATATTTCACAGGGCAGACCGTGACTTTGGGCGGAGTCCTGTCTCCTGCCGTCTGTGTCACCTTGTAATCCTTCCCTGCTAATTATTACACACCTGAAGGACAGGGTGTGAGAGGACACACACACACACACACACACACACACACACACACACACACACACACACAAGGAGGAACATAAACACTGATCTGATGGTCAGAGAGGGTTTAAACCTCACTGAAGTGAAGCTGGAGATGATTAGTTCCATTCCTGAACTAAAGGTTACTAAAGGTCAACCAGCTTCCTCTCTGTGAGCTGGAGTCTGAGCTGTAGTCCTCTGCTGCCCTCTGCTGCTGCTCACAGGATCATTCAGCTGACAGGATGAGGCCTCACTGAGCCACAAACACCTGATGAGTCAGCATGAAGTCACATGGCGGAGGAGCTGCAGTTCCACATTCTGAGCAGCAGGGGGCAGCGTTACCCAGAGCTCACCTTGCACAGGTTGGGATAATGAACTCTGGGCAGGCTGATGCACACTGTGGGGCCACATGTGGGAGTTTCATTAACTTCAGATCGGAGAGAAAAGTCTGGGATGTTTTGGACATGAATTAATTTCTAAATTCTGACGGTGTGACTCCCACTGAGAACAAGAGGAACACAGATGTTTGTAATCCTGCTCACACCTCCATGTTTAATCTTTCTTTGAAGAACAAGAGGAAGAGTAAATTCATTATTTACAGCTGAATGGAAATATTCTAAATGCCAGCTTCTCACGGTGGAGGACGCTGTGAGACTCCCCGGGGAGGTCTTGAAATGCCAGAACGGACCGAATGTGATTGTCAGACTACTCCACACAAACATGAGACGGCGCTCAGTGGGATTCTCCGGGCTGTCACACGATGAAATGTGACCCAATGAGATGAGGAGAGGAGTCCTGATGTGCTGGGAGAGACGGCTGATCCACACTGTCACTCCAAACAGACATGCAAGTACGAGATCGACTGCTGAATAATGCAGTGACTTCCACTACAGAGTCATGTCTGTTTTTAATGCAGTGACTTCCACTACAGAGTCATGTCTGTTTTTAATGCAGTGACTTCCACTACAGAGTCATGTCTGTTTTTAATGCAGTGACTTCCACTACAGAGTCACGTCTGTTTATAATGCAGTGACTTCCACTACAGAGTCATGTCTGTTTTTAATGCAGTGACTTCCACTACAGAGTCATGTCTGTTTTTAATGCAGTGACTTCCACTACAGAGTCATGTGTTTTTAATGCAGTGACTTCCACTACAGAGTCATGTCTGTGTTTAATGCAGTGACTTCCACTACAGAGTCATGTCTGTTTTTAATGCAGTGACTTCCATTACAGAGTCATGTCTGTTTTTAATGCAGTGGCTTCCACTACAGAGGCATGTCTGTTTTTAATGCAGTGACTTCCACTACAGAGTCACGTCTGTTTTTAATGCAGTGACTTCCACTACAGAGTCACGTCTGTTTTTAATGCAGTGACTTCCACTACAGAGTCATGTCTGTTTTTAATGCAGTGACTTCCACTACAGAGTCATGTCTGTTTTTAATGCAGTGACTTCCACTACAGAGTCATGTCTGTTTTAATGCAGTGACTTCCACTACAGAGTCATGTCTGTTTTTAATGCAGTGACTTCCACTACAGAGTCATGTCTGTTTTTAATGCAGTGACTTCCACTACAGAGTCATGTCTGTGTTTAATGCAGTGACATCCACTACAGAGTCATGTCTGTCTTTAATGCAGTGACTTCCACTACAGAGTCATGTCTGTTCTTAATGCAGTGACTTCCACTACAGAGTCATGTCTGTGTTTAATGCAGTGACTTCCACTACAGAGTCATGTCTGTTTTTAATGCAGTGACTTCCACTACAGAGTCATGTCTGTGTTTAATGCAGTGACTTCCACTACAGAGTCATGTCTGTGTTTAATGCAGTGACTTCCACTACAGAGTCATGTCTGTTCTTAATGCAGTGACTTCCACTACAGAGTCATGTCTGTTTTTAATGCAGTGACTTCCACTACAGAGTCATGTCTGTTTTTAATGCAGTGACTTCCACTACAGAGTCATGTCTGTTTTAATGCAGTGACTTCCACTACAGAGTCATGTCTGTTTTTAATGCAGTGACTTCCACTACAGAGTCACTGTCTGTTTTAATGCAGTGACTTCCACTACAGAGTCATGTCTGTTTTTAATGCAGTGACTTCCACTACAGAGTCATGTCTGTTTTTAATGCAGTGACTTCCACTACAGAGTCATGTCTGTTTTTAATGCAGTGACTTCCACTACAGAGTCATGTCTGTGTTTAATGCAGTGACTTCCACTACAGAGTCATGTCTGTTTTAATGCAGTGACTTCCACTACAGAGTCATGTCTGTTTTTAATGCAGTGACTTCCACTACAGAGTCATGTCTGTGTTTAATGCAGTGACTTCCACTACAGAGTCATGTCTGTCTTTAATGCAGTGACTTCCACTACAGAGTCATGTCTGTTTTTAATGCAGTGACTTCCACTACAGAGTCATGTCTGTGTTTAATGCAGTGACTTCCACTACAGAGTCATGTCTGTGTTTAATGCAGTGACTTCCACTACAGAGTCATGTCTGTTTTTAATGCAGTGACTTCCACTACAGAGTCATGTCTGTTTTTAATGCAGTGACTTCCACTACAGAGCCATGTCTGTTTTTAATGCAGTGACTTCCACTACAGAGTCATGTCTGTTTTTAATGCAGTGACTTCCACTACAGAGTCACGTCTGTGTTTAATGCAGTGACTTCCACTACAGAGTCATGTCTGTTTTTAATGCAGTGACTTCCACTACAGAGTCATGTCTGTTTAATGCAGTGACTTCCACTACAGAGTCATGTCTGTTTTTAATGCAGTGACTTCCACTACAGAGTCATGTCTGTTTAATGCAGTGACTTCCACTACAGAGTCATGTCTGTGTTTAATGCAGTGACTTCCACTACAGAGCCAGGTCTGTTTTAACTTCATGAGAGGAGAACGTTCTGTAAAAATGCATCTGAACTGAAATATTTCCATCTTTTCTTCTTTTTTTAACGCTTCAATCTGAAAACAAACGCCTTCCCTTCACTGCTCATCATATTTACATATGTTTCAGATTCCCTTTTCTCTAGTTATGCTCCGTATGCACTTAAGCACTGTATATTTTTTAACATAATGTCACAGCGAGAGGAGAGAGAGAGAGAGAGAGAGAGAGAGAGAGAGAGATGGAGCCAACTTGGCTGCTCTTGCGGGAGCTTTTAGAGGATTAAGAATAAAATGGTAAATCCTCGTTTCAGCGTTTGTACATTAGAGGCTGTTCAGTGTCAGAGCTGCACCGCCTCCTCCATCAGCACACAAACAGCAACAAACACACAGACAGCAACAAACAGAGACGTCTCTGCCTCCGCCGCCTGTTAACACACTCAATGTGTTGATCTCCTTTCACCTGTTGACAGCAGCACAAACCTCCGGATTCTCCCGCCGTGTGTGATTCATCCTCTGAACACAGCTGATCTCCACTTCTTCTTCTTCTTCTGCTTTGATAACAAACCTTTAACCGCACCTGTGCAGTCATCTCTCCTTATCTCTCGCTCCTCTGCTTCCTCTTTGACTGTAAATCAGCCAAACCAGCAGCTTTGCAGCGTTTTCATTCAAAGTACGAGGTCTTCATCTTGCATCTTCGTTTGCTTTGCTCGTGCCAACAGCTCCAGGCCGCTCTTTCTTTTTATGCTTCTGTTGCTGCTGCTGCTGCTGCCAGAGTTAAGAGACAGGCTAACATCATCAAACCGTCCACTTTGATGTTCCCTGTCGCCACAGAGCGCAGGGTGCTGGTTCCAGAGGAGGCGTGGGCAGGTAGGCGGGAAGCAGTTAGAGTCCTAATTTATTCAGACGTTTGATTTTGTGGTTTGAAAAAAAGTCAGAAACGCTGCACACACACAGAGACTCTGGTTCTCCTCTCCAAGGTTGTTTCTAACGAGCTCCTGGCTGCGGCGTGTCTGACAGCTCAGAAACAGGAGCCGGCAGCACTGAGGCGTTCAAACACAGCGGACCGGCGAGGACTCAGATCTGATCTCTATCTCTGTTATCTCCTCAGAGGGCTTTCTCTGCTTCACCTGCAGCCGCTCAGCCGCTCCGACCGCACCGGAAATTACACACAGAGCTTACTACAGGCGGGAAAACACTCATCTGCTGCTGCTGCAGGGTGCACAGAGACACAGAGCTTCACACAACCAAGACTGCTTTCAATGTTTCTTCAGAGAGAAACTGAAGGTTTGAGTAAAAGAAGAAGGCTGCAGGAGGATCTGAAGGAGCACCAGGTGGACGAGAAGGTTTGAAACAATGGTGGAACTACTTCACCCTGAACTAAAAGGTTCCTGGTCCCCCATTGTTGTCTGCATTTCAACCGCGGGCTGAAGTCCCGGGTAGATTGTGTAAATCAGGCCAGTGACGTATGGAGAAAAGTAAATGCACTACACCACCAGACCAGTAGAGGGCAGTGACACAAAGAGGAATGCCATTCATCACAGATGACACCATAGAAGCAGACGGACAGGCAGGTATCATTCTGAGCAACACAGCAGTTAGCCTGTTAGCATGAAGAGACTCAGCTGGTCTGTTTTAGATGGTGCTATATTTCATCACAGATGGATTCACTGAATCAACACGTGAGAGGAGATAAGCGCGAGTAGCAAAGACGTTTCAACACGCCTTTAAAATCCTTTTGAACTCAAAAAGCCGTGATCGCAGAGATCGGACGGTGTTTTGGTTTAAACGGCGACCCTGTTAACTGGAGACTCTCAGCCGGATGCATCCCTCATAAACGTCTTTAGACCATCATTAAATATCTGATGAGGATATTTTGAAATCTTAATAAAAACTAAATCACAGATGAAAACAACAATGACTGTGAACGGTTTTTGGAAAATTGAAAAAAAAAAAAAAAAAAGGAAAAAAAATTTGACCCAAAAAAAAATTTGACCCAAAAAAAATTGAAAAAAAATTTGACCCAAAAAAAAATTTTGACCAAAAAA
>NW_023260376.1:0-9927 GCF_009762535.1 Notolabrus celidotus | reverse complement strand
GCACTGCCGTCCTCGCTGTGGTCTCACCTCCGTGAGTGAACAGATGAGAGCTCTGGAGGTCAGGTCTGTGTGATGAGAGTGTTAAAAGTGACGTGACGTAGAGAGGAGGGTTTTTACTCTGAGGTAGAAATTTAACAAGTCGAGGAAAAAACATCCTTTTAGGAAGTTTAGAGTGATCTGATGAAAGCTTTAACTCACCACTGTGTACAGAATAAACTCAGCTCAAATACGACACACTAATGTCAGCTCACAGATTCAAGAGAATCGTCTCATCAGTGTGGAGAAAGACATTTTTAATGATCTTGTTTGTGTTGTTTTTATGTGCGTGTGTGTGACTCTGTATGGCTGCTGTCTTGGCCCGATAAGAGAGTTTTAATCCCTGCAGGACTTCCTGCTTTTAAAAAGAAGAAGAATTATGACCAGAGTCTGAATTTGGTACTTAATAACGATGCTGGAAACCGGTTCACTCGTTATTACTGGTCATATCGTTTATCCATCCATCCATTATCTTGACCGCTTATCCCCTTGGGGGTCACGGGGGGCTGGAGCCTTTTCCAGCTGGCTATGGGCGGAAGGCAGGGTACACCCTGGACAGGTCGCCAACCTATCACAGGGCTAACACAGAGAGACAGACAACCATTCACGCACACACTCACACCTACGGGGAATTTAGAGTGATCAATTAACCTGGTGAGCATGTTTTTGGACTGTGGGAGGAAGCCGGAGTACCCGGAGAGAACCCACGCATGCACGGGGAGAACATGCAAACTCCACACAGAAAGGCACCCGCCCGGCCAGGGATTTGAACCAGGAACCTTCTAGCTGTGAGGCAACAGCGCTACCCACTGCACCACCATGCAGCCCCATATAGTTTATTTCACTAGCAAGGACCACGCCACACAAGGATATAAGTTGAACATTTAATGAATTAGTTGTGCGTGGTGTGCCCAGCAGAAGGAGACTCAGGATGGGGGTTCCGTCTCAGCGTTATCCTGCCGGAGCTGATCTTGACCCGGGTTGTACCTGGAAGTAGACAGGGCATAGAAGGAGCGAGCACGAGTTGAGTAGGAGAGGACAAGGAAATAGGTTAAGTGCAGTAGAGTAAGGTGAGGGAGGGTGGGTAGAAGAATCACGGACAAGCAGTTGGAGTAGGCTGGCCACGTTTAAGAAGGCTTGTCAGGTGATTGAGGGTGTGGTTTAGGCGTGGTCCTGCTCCCGAATCTAAGTTAACACCTTAACTTCATTTAAATCGTTTTTTTTTCTTGGTTCCAGTCTAAACTAATCACTTTCTTTAAACAGCACATTTCTTAAAGTTGAATTCTGGGGCTTTTATGTCTCTATTTACCGAGGATAGGACCGTGGATAGAGTAGGAGAGGTGGGAAAGGGACCGCAGCCTCTGCATGTGTGGCGCACGACCCAGCCACCAGGCCAAACCGGCGCCCCTTTAATAGCACAATTTTAAAACAACAACAACAAAGTTTATCAAAGTGCTGCACAGTGAGAGAAAAGAAGTAAAAAAAAAGAAGCTGTGAGAATAAAGAAAAACACACAAAAGCAATTAAAATCACAAACAGAGAGACCACACGGGGCTCATGCTGGGTTTAAAGTCAAGGTCGGTACGTTTCGAAGGTCAGGACAGTCTCACATCACGGGCTACTGCTGAGAAGGTGAGGACTGTGAGAAAAGTCCACGACACAAAACACAGTACAGAAGACAAGGTTCTTTATTTAACAGTTCAGGATATAAATCCACAAAACATGGTTCAAAAACAAGGCATGCAGATTTAAGAGCAACACGGCTGCAGAGCATGAACACAGGAGGAGGGTGGAATCATAGAGGTACAGTATATACAGGTCAGGCTAAGTAACACTAAAACACCAGAGTTACAAAATATTACATGATGGCAGACTAAGCATGATCTCACACGGTCACCCCCGGCTTTCAGCGCGGCCTCACGAACAACGAGAAGCGGCTCGTCAGCAGACCTCAGAGACCTCGAGGGGGGGACGGTTTGCAGGTCAGAGTAGAGTAAAGTGCTGATCCACTGAAATATTTCAAACGAAGACAATCTTTAATTGAAGAGGGGGAATTTGCATTTTGAAGCACTTTTAATTGCAACGTTTAATGAGAGGACGTTTATAACAAACAGTGGAACCTTTCTAAACGCCGCCTGCTTCAATCTGCTCGTGTGTCACAACAGGACAGAATCCTCTCTGACTGATCTCCTTCTCAAGTTTATCATCATTTTGCTTCTTGTAATTTCCGTCTTCAGCGCAGCCAAAAGCCTGAGTAGCTCCCTGTGTGGTCTTTTCAGTGTCTTGTCTCCTACCCAGAAGCCTTTGCAGCTCTGTGGGTCAGAGCCTGCACGCATTCTGCCCCACTTACTCCAGCAGACACGTGCCTGCTGGCCTCTGAATATCTGCTCTGCATAATTGGTTTGTGCATGTGTGTATCCATATGCATGAACACAGTGTAGCTGTGTGTGAGTGGTTGTAGGGTGTGTGTGGGTGTGTGTGTGTGTGTGCAGAGGGAGTACAAAAGGATAGAGGGCCTGTGTTCTCAATGCTTATCTGAAGACGTTTCAGCTGGTGTCGTTTTTTTGTTCAACCTTCTGAGTGTAAAATGTCTCCTCCATTCTCCTCAGGTGCTTTTAGAATTACTTAACAATCTTATTAACCCTCCATGAAAGGTCACACATATTTATCTGTGATGCTGCGGCAATATTTCAATTAATATCTAACCTATATTTTCACAGAAGAGACACAACATCTCTTTTTCAGGGTGAGAGAAGCCAAGACGGTGGCATGAAACAAACGACACACTCACACTTTCACAAATGAGAGATGAGAATAAGTGAGCAGTTTAAAAGCAGGGTGAAGAAACAAGGTGCGTGCATCCACCTGTCAGGTTGCACAGACCATGATAAAGGTGCAGAAACATCAAGAGCATTTTCCCCAAAGACAGAGCAAGTTGCAGGACTTTTAAGTGGACAAAAGCTGCAGCGAATGAAAGCTGTAAGAGTCTTCTAGAAGACAGCTCACATGCACAACCTCAGAAAAATGCACCAAAGACAGATTCTGCAGTTTGAGGACTTGATTGAGTTCAAACATCCATTAACACGTCCTGCAAGCCTTCCGAGTCATTGCACCTGTCAGTAAGTGTCCTGAACGCTGATGTGTTTGTGTCCTTCTCTCTCTCCGTCAGCCCCAGCAGTCACGAGAAGGCAGTGGGCCCCAGGAGGAAGCTGTACAGCGCCGTCCCTGGGAGGCATTTTGTGGTGGTGCGGTCGTACACCGTCCAGACCGAGGGCGAGATCAACCTGTACAAGGGCGACAGGGTCAAAGGTGAGCGTGCTTTGGTTTTACTTTGTTGTAGCAGCGAGATTATGAGTAACTTAAACTAACAAATACATGTTGAGTTGTATAAAGTTACATATATATAAAGTTGAGTTTATTTCCCTTGAAAAAAGAAGCTTACAGCTCGAGTAAAGGTCCAGAGAAATCGAGAATCAGAGAGAAAGAAAAACCCGATTTCCCTCGTTGATGAATAATGAATACCCCAATCTGAAGCCAGTAAAAGCCCCTGATTCATCTCTGCCTTCATTTCATGATTGTGTCTGAAAAAAAGGGACGACTGGAAATCAAACAGCACATTAGCATATCTGATGACTCTCTGGCTGTGCAGATGCAGAGGAACGAAGCCCTCCTGGTTTGCAGATATTAAGCGTGAATGAGCTCAGACTAAATCTGCAGCTCTGCTGAACGGACACAAACTGAAATATTAACTGAGGAATCCTGCAGGACTCTTTTTAAGCCCCAAACATCTGCTTTAAGCTGCTGTTAATGTGTGAATAAAAGATTATAAGCTGGCTTTAGGACCTGCAGATTGTTTGTGGAGCTCAGCAGGAAGGATGTTGTCTAAAATAATCACTGAGACATATTGATTTTTACTCAACTCCATTATTTTTAATGACTGGGCTTACTGTGTGTGCAGCTTCTGCACAGTGAAATAAATCACTGCTAATTACAGCATGTACTTTATAATGAACACATACATGGTGCATGTACAGACAGATGGTAACAGATGTATGTATTTATAAAGCACCTTTCATTTATTCGAGCTTGCAGCACAAAAAGACAGAGACACAGAACAACAGAAATAGGTTAAATGATACAAAAACTAAAACAGGATTGAGGAAATAAGTAAATACTTAAAAATAAAATCATTGCAATTAAAAATCTGAAAAATAAAATAATAGCATTGGGGCGGCAGTAGCTCAGTCCATTGGGACTTGGCTTGGGAACCGAAGGGTCGCCGGTCCGAGTCCCAGCATGGACGAAGTTTGGCAAGTGGACTGGTGGCTGGAGAGGTGCTGGTTCACCTGCCTGGGCACTGCCGAGGTGCCCTTGAGCAAGGCACCGAACCCCCAACTGCTCGGGGTGCGCTGGTTGACGGCAGTATCCTCACTCTGACATCTCTCCCTAAAACATGTTCACTGCATGTGTGTGCATTTGTATTTATATACCAAAACAACTGTATGTGTAGCATGTCCAAAATAGCATGAGTGAAAAAATTGAATTTCCCCCCTTGGGATTAATAAAGTACCTTTCTTCTTCTTCTTTCTTCTTAAAATCAATAAAATAAAATGTGCTAAATATTAGAAAATTAAAATAAAATTAATTACAATAATATCAATAAAATTAAATCAGATAAAAATCAGAAAAAATAAACAGCATATTAATAAAATCAACAAAATAAAATATGAAAAATAATAAAGAATTGTGGTAAAATCAATATCATAAAATCAGATAAAAATCATAAAAAAATAAAATAATATTGCAATAAAACAAATATAATAAAATCAGATAAATATTATAAAATGAAAATGAAATCAATACAATAATATCAATAAACATCAGATAAAAATCAGAAAAATAAAATAATAGCATTGCAATAAATCAATTAAATAAAATGTGCTAAATATTAGAAAATTAAAATAAAATAAATACAATAATATCAATAAAATTAAATCAGATAAAAATCAGAAAAAATAAAATAATATTGCAATAAAACAAATATAATAAAATCAGATAAATATAATAAAACTAAAATGAAATCATTACAATAATATCAATAAAATTAAATATAAAAAATAATAAAAATACAATAAATAAGATACAATACAATAAAACATAAACAGTTATGCTAAAACAATGGTTATAATACAGTCCAGGGCTAAAAATAAATTAATCAAAGTTAAAAGCCAGATTATAAAAAGGTAAGTCTTAAGTTTACATTTAAAAACACTCTGAGAGCTCGCAGTTTTAATATCCAGAGGTAGAGAGTTCAGAGTTTAGGTGCATAAAAACAGAAAGCTCTCTCTCTTTGTGAGCGACACATGAGGAACATATAGAAGCAAAGAGTTCAAGGACCTCAGTGATCCAGCTGAAACTTAAAATGACAGGAGATCTGTGATGTATTGTATCAGGTAATATGTTTTTATTTAGCTATTTGCTCAATCTAGAAACAAGAAGAACAAGAGAAGTCAAATCAGCCACACACCTAATTACTGCAATGACCCTAATATGACGACCCTGATTAGATTCATAGTTTGACACATGTTCCATCTGTTAACACGAGGGAGGCGGGGTCTATCACCTCTACTGCAGCCAGTCAGCAGGGGGAGCTCTACATCTTTTGGCTCCACAGTCAGTGAAGACTTATGGTCAGTCCATGTTTCCAGTACAAACCAGTACATCTCAGCGCCCTGAGTGCATCAGCTGTTTTTTCTCTCACTCTGTGCTCTCAGCTAAAAATAGTTCAGCTTTTGGAACACCTCCACGTCCTTCACTAGGTACAGGTTGCTCCTAATTCCACAACATGATTTCTCTGCATCTTCTCTACGAAACATCATTGAATCAAAGCAGATATGAAGCATACAAAGCATTTATGGTCACTACAAAGAGACGTGAGGATGCCACAGGAGAGCTTTTGTAACCTAGTGGAAGTTAGCTGAGGTTGTGGGTGCTGCCTGTGCAACAAAGGCAGCAGATATGAAAGTAGGTTTTTAGGTTTCAAGCCTGTAAAGTAGTTTGTATTAAAAGTCTGCAGCTCTTACATCAGAGTGTCATGCACATAAAAGTGAGGAAGTGGAGCCCGGCGTTGAAATAGAAAACAAAGATTAGAACAAAAGAACGTGCTCCTTAAGTCTCACTTTACAACAAACCCTCGGTGTCTTCACACAGACTCCTGGAACATTGTATTACACAGTGAGCCTGGCATCAGATGAGACATCCCGCCGTTCTCTCTGTTATTGGCTGACATTTAATCACAACCTCTAACTAATGATTTGTTTTAAATTCATCCCGTTCATCAGCTCCATGATGAGTATCACTACGCTCTCTTATTGCCGTACCTTAAACACCTTTAAAAACATCCTTTACCTTCCGCTCCGAGGATCGCCGGCCTCACATTTGATATATTGTCGTCGTTTTTCTCTTGTTGTGCTACTTTCTATTCAAATGTGACATTTAACTGAAGTCTTTAAATGATCTCTGGGGACGCTCCGTTCTCTGCTGTCATTCTGTGCTCCAAAACTATTTTTCACTGTCTCCTTTCCTCCCCCTCCTCCCCCTCCTCCTCCTCCTCTCTCCTCCTCTCTCCTCTTATTCCCCCCGGTCCAGTTCTGAGCATCGGAGAGGGGGGTTTCTGGGAGGGCAGCGCCCGCGGCCAGGTGGGCTGGTTTCCAGCCGACTGCGTGGAGGAGATCCCGGCCAAGGCCACCGAGGAGAGGAGCTGTGAGTAAAACACATGGGGTGCGAGGTGGGACAGTGACTTATTATGTAGGACACACTCTGCCTGCCAAAACCTAGTTTGTGGAGAGAGAGAGAGAGAGAGAGAGAGAGAGAGAGAGAGAGAGAGAGAGAGAGGGGGAATAGTGATGCAGGTGTTCTTCACTTCCTTCATTCTTGTGTATTTTGGTTGTAGCTGCTGTTACTTCTATACTCTTTTATATTAAAGTGATTAAATGTGACCCTTAAGGAGCCTTATCTCAGATCTAGCCCCCTTGTTTTAATATCATTAGCTCCAGTCTGAAACAAACAAGGTCCTCAATCAATCAATCAATCAATCAATCAATCAATCTTTATTTGTATAGCGCCAAATCACAACAAACGTTATCTCAAGACGCTTTTACAAACAGAGCAGGTCTAGACCACTCTATGTCAAATTATGAACAGAGACCCAACACCAAGACAGGATCAGACTCAATCTGACCCCACCTTAATCCATCATGAGCATTGCACATCGCAGTATTTAGCTAGTTACAGTGGAGAGGACAAACTTTCTTTTAACAGGCAGAAACCTCCAGCAGGACCAGACTCATGTTAGACAGCCATCATGCCTCGACCGTGTTGGGTCTGGAAAGACAGATAGAGGGGAGTAAGAGAGAGAGGTGATAGTGATGAGACGAGTCGTAGAAGCTGTTGCCGCTGGAGTCCAGCACGTCCGTATCAGCTGGAGTCCAGATCGTCCACAGCAGGAGGACGTCTACGGCAGCTCAGAGGAATCTACGAGACAAGGGAGCTCAGGGACTCCAGAAAGGTCTATGGTTAGTAACTTTAATGGGACAGGCAGAGTTAAAGTAAGTGATGAGGGGGTTGGGGGGAAGGGGGTGAGCTAGGATCCCAGTGTGTCAGTGCGCCAGTTCCCCCGGCAGTCTAGGCCTATAGCAGCATGACAAAAGCTGGTCCAAGCCTGATCCAGCTCTAACTATAAGCTTTATCAAAAAGGAAAGTTTTAAGACTACTCTTAAAAGTAGAGAGGGTGTCTGCCTCCCGGACCCTGACTGGTAGATGATTCCAAAGGAGAGGGGCCTGATAACTGAAGGTTCTACCTCCCATACTACTTTTAGAGATTTTAGGTACAACTAGCAAGCCTGCATGTGTGATGCTTAAACAGATCAAGCTTCTTAAAGAGTTTTGCAAGCCACATATTGATGATACAATACAATATGATAGGATGAGATGTGATACGATAGTAAATGATATGATTCTCATATCTAATATGATCCTCATGATGTGATTCCAGATTGAAGGACACAGTGTTATATATGAAAGGTATAAAATGAAAGGACACAATACAAAATGACAGAATACAATTTAGTATGAAACAATATGATACGATATTTTTTACTATATGTAACATTACAATACAATAAAATTTGATACATTACAATGCGTTGGATACAATGTAACATGACACGACACAACACCATAAGCTATGTTACGATACAATACAATACACTATGATACTATACGATAAGTTTTGTTAGGTCACGTTACATTGCGTTACTTAACATTACTTTACGTTACGTTACTTTACATTACTTTACGTTAAGTTACTTTATGTTATGTTACTTTACGTTACGTTACTTTACGTTACATTACTTTATGTTATGTTACGTTATGTTACGTTATGTTACGTTATGTTACGTTACTTTACGTTACGTTACTTTATGTTAAGTTACTTTACATTAAGTTACTTTACGTCACGTTACTTTACGTTACGTTACTTTATGTTATGTTACGTTATGTTATGTTACGTTATGTTACGTTACTTTACGTTATGTTACGTTACTTTATGTTTAGTTACTTTACGTTAAGTTACATTACTTTACGTAACTTTACGTAACTTTACGTTACGTGACTTTACATTACGTGACATTACGTTACGTGACTTTACGTTACGTGACTTTACGTTACTTTGGGTTACATTACATTACTTAACATTTAGTAACTTTACGCTACGTTACGCTACGTCACGTAAAGTAACGTAAAGTAACGTTACATTACTTTACATTACTTTACGTAACTTTACGTTACGTGACTTTACGTTACTTTGGGTTACGTTACGTTACTTTACATTTAGTAACTTTACATTTAGTAACTTTACATTTAGTAACTTTACATTTATTAACTTTACATTTAGTAACTTTACGCTACGTAACGTTACATTACTTTACGTTTCGCCAGTTAAGTTACTTTACAATCCTGTGTCACTACATACTGGGTCAAGATGTGATATGAAACTATGTGTTACATTACGTTAGGACACGACTAGATACGGCATGATGTGTTACGTATCGTTACGACACAACTTGATACATGATATGTTATGATATGACACTCTTCGTTATATTTTACGTTATGTTATGTTACATTATGAAACGCTACATTATGATACAATGTGACACATTAGGGTACAGATGTGTTGCGATAGGAAACAATACATTCTGGGAATTTGTCAAGGCCCCATGTGCTCACAGTAGTATTTATACATTTTTAAAAAACAACATCAAACAACATAAATTGCACGTTACCCATGATGCACATGTTCTGCAAAGTACACATCATGAGTAAGTGAGGAGAGAAGAATGTGATGAAGCTATTGCACAACCCCTGCAGCCTCATGAGACGTTATTTAACCCTCTGAATGAAGGAGGCAGAAATGAGTTTCCTCCCTCAAAATACACACATTGGTGTTTCACAGTGATTTCAAATGTCCCAATGTGACCTCAGGATGCTGACTATGAATTTATCAAGATTTAAAGATGCTGTGCCTCGTCTACCAGGAGACAGAGAGACAGAAGGTGCATGCATACGTGTGCACACAGCACAGACACAGGAGGAAATAATAAGATGATGTAGCCTGATGTAACTCTGCATGGCTCCCAGGTTTATCAGTGCAGTGCATGAACAGAGCTGCAGTCTGCAGTCTCAGTTAACAAAGAAAAACAGAGACAAGTCTCAAATAAACCAATGATCTGCAGGCTAACTGTGCGCTGGTACATCTGCACATCATACTTTAATTTCAAAACCACTGGAGGGGACAATTTAGCAGAATCTGGATTCTGGTTGAAACATGTC
>NW_023260375.1:5000-9986 GCF_009762535.1 Notolabrus celidotus | reverse complement strand
CACCCAACCACCACCCATCATCATCACCATCCATCCATCCATCCATCCATCCATCATCCATCCATCCATCCATCCATCCATCCATCCATCCATCAATCCATCCATCCATCCATCAATCCATCAATCTTTAATTTTTTTTTCGTGGTTCTAGACCAGCAAAGAGTTGGAGCCGCCCTGGAACCAGTTTTCCAGTCCTTGAGCCGGTTCACTCGCAGTTGAAACACGAAAAACTGGTTCTCAATTGAGCGCCGGGTCTGAACCGTCCCTGAAAGTGCCTGGGTAGAAAAGAGGTACGTGTTGGAGAGTTCTCAGGCTGTGATGCTGCACACTAACAGCTCTTCACTCGTCACTGAGAGCAGCTCTTTAGGAACTCTTCATTATTTAAATCACTTCCTCTCATCTTCATCTTCATCCTCATCTTCATCTTCATCCTCATCTTCATCTTCATCCTCATCATCATCATCATCTTCATCTTCATCTTCATCTTCATCATCATGACCCTCATCTTCATCTTCATCTTCATCTTCATCCTCATCTTCATCTTCATCTTCATCTTCATCTTCATCATCATCTTCATCTTCATCCACATCTTCATCTTCATCATCATCTTCATCTTCATCTTCATCTTCATCATCATCTTCATCTTCATCCTCATCTTCATCTTCATCCTCATCTTCATCTTCATCCTCATCTTCATCCTGATCTTCATCTTCATCCTCATCTTCATCCTGATCTTCATCCTCATCTTCATCCTGATCTTCATCTTCATCCTCTAAAATAGCTCTGAGCGTTGATCTGATGTGACGCTGAGGAACCAAAGAGTGCTGGGTGGACGTGAAGAAGAAGGAGTCTGTCAGCTCTGATCACAGATCTGTCAGTTCAGATCCTCTGAGTGTCCGTCATCCTGTCCACTCTCCCTCTCTCTCCCTCTCTCTCCCTCTCTCTCCCTCTCTCCCCCTCTCCTCCTCTTCATCCCACTCTTCATCATTTGTTCACATTAACACCAATGAGTCCCCGAGGACGGTCCGCCCGTCATCCTGAGCCGCTGTCAGCTCTCAGCCCGTCAGTCCACCGTACACAGAGTTAAATGACAGTCAGGAGACGGTGTGAAGTCGGTGTGAAGTCGGTGTGAAGTCGGTGTGAAGCTGGAGTGAAGTCGGTTTGAAGTCGGAGCTGATTAAGAGGACGGCTCTGAAGTCTCCTCTCATGGTGACAACGAACCAACCCGAGGCTGTTTGAAGTCTGAAACTGAGACTCTGTCAGCGTCCTGTCAGCTCCACACACACACACACACACACACACACACACACTCTTTATATCTGTGTGTCAGCATCAAGCAGTAGATGATGACACGTCTGTAGGAACAGGAGAACGTGAGATGAACGTTCCTGTGAGTTTCTGAACATGAAGGATTCTGATGTTTGGACAAATAGCAGCTTAACATTCAGACTAAACGCTGACAGACACACACACACACACACACACACACACACACACACACACACACCCCTGGTTATCTCTATAAATCTATATCAGACTCCGGGTGCAGGTCTTCCCTCTGCAGGAGCTGCTTCTATGAGTCCAGGTTCACTTTGGTCTCTAGAGCTCGCTCCAGGAGGAGGTCCTGACTGTGACGGGACGAGGTGAGGTGTTAAAGAAGGTAACACACATCTGCTTGATGCTGTGTCTCTAAAGAACATCAGCGTTTAGATTTCCTGACTTCCTGGAACGCAACATCCGAAATGATGGATCCACCGTCCAGAATTCTGAGAAACATGATTCAGAGACATGTTGAATCTGGATCTCAGGGTCTGGATTTTAGTCTGAGAAGGGTTCTGGTCTCTGTCTGTAGTCTGAGGAGTATCCACCAATCAGGTGTCAGCAGGAGAAACAGTCTGTATGGAGAGCAACAGCAGGTGTTCTAGAATTCTGACATCATCAAAGACAGAATTCTGGAATTCTGTCTTTGATGATGTCAGAATTCTGTCTTTGATGATGTCAGAGTTCTGTCTTTGATGATGTCAGAGTTCTGTCTTTGATGATGTCAGAGTTCTGTCTTTGATGATGTCAGAGTTCTGTCTTTGATGATGTCAGAGTTCTGTCTTTGATGATGTCAGAGTTCTGAGAACAAATGGAACATTCCATGAAGAAGGTCAGAGCTAAAGAAACATCAGTGTCTCTAATCCTCTTTCATAGACCTCCATTCAACAAACAAACATTGTAGACGTAGTTTTCTTCTCCTCTTGAGGACAGACCTGACAAAGCTGGACTTTGGACTTTGGACTAATCTGCATCATGATGTTGTTATTTCAGCAAACTGAAGACCCGTTAATTACAAGAACATCACAAGAACATCAGTTCCTGTTTCAGGTTCATACCACTGAAGGAAGACAGAGGGAAGCCTCTGTGGAACTGTTAACAGTGAAGCTGAGACTCTGAGGAACTGTTTACAGTGAAGCTGAGACTCTGTGGAACTGTTTACAGTGAAGCTGAGACTCTGTGGAACTGTTTACAGTGAAACTGAGACTCTGTGGAACTGTTTACAGTGAAACTGAGACTCTGTGGAACTGTTTACAGTGAAGCTGAGACTCTGTAGAACTGTTTACAGTGAAGCTGAGACTCTGTAGAACTGTTTACAGTGAAGCTGAGACTCTGTGGAACTGTTTACAGTGAAGCTGAGACTCTGAGGAACTGTTTACAGTGAAGCTGAGACTCTGTGGAACTGTTTACAGTGAAGCTGAGACTCTGTAGAACTGTAGACTGTTATTTATGATACCGCTCTTATTTTGAAAGGATCAGCCTTCAGGTGATAGGGTGTCTTTGTTTTAAACTCTACAGACTCTCTCTGACCCTGCAGCTGAGTCTGAGGAGGGGACATGTTTCTGATGGAGTGTGTGAATGAGGCTGAATGAAGCCTGCAGCCCCCGTGTGTGTGTTGTATGTGTGTTGTGTGTGCGTGTGTGTAAGGTGTGTTGTATGTGTGTTGTGTGTGTGTTGTGTGTGTGTGTTGTGTGTGTGTGTGTGTGTGTGTGTGTGTGTGTGTGTGTAAGGTGTGTTGTATGTGTGTTGTGTGTGTGTTGTGTGTGTGTGTTGTGTGTGTGTGTGTGTGTGTGTGTGTGTGTGTGTGTGTAAGGTGTGTTGTATGTGTGTGCGTGTGTGTAAGGTGTGTTGTATGTGTGTTGTATGTGTTGTGTGTGTGTGTGTGTGTGTGTGTGTGTGTGTGTGTGTAAGGTGTGTTGTATGTGTGTTGTGTGTGTGTAAGGTGTGTTGTATGTGTGTTGTATGTGTGTTGTGTGTGTGTGTGTAAGGTGTGTTGTATGTGTGTTGTGTGTGTGTGTGTAAGGTGTGTTGTATGTGTGTTGTGTGTGTGTAAGGTGTGTTGTATGTGTGTTGTGTGTGTGTGTGTGTAAGGTGTGTTGTATGTGTGTTGTGTGTGTGTAAGGTGTGTTAGAGAGGACTTACCCCCTGCAGAGAGACGGGGAGCAGCATGAGGGAGGTCAGAGACACACAGATCAAACACTGAGGCTGTATTTACTGAATCAGAGTGACTCCTACAGGGAGTCTGGGAGTCTGGGAGTCTGGGACCACGGCTCCGCTTTGTGCAAAAACTCACTTACATGCTGCGGAGGAGACGGACCATCACAGGATGCAGAGAGAAGAAGAAGAAGAGAAGAAGAGAAGAAGAGAAGAGGAGTTTCAGTTTAACGTGTAGAAAAAGATTAGTCTTTAATATTTAAATATCTCAACTGTACAGAGGAGGAGGAGGAGGATGGGTTATACAGTTACACAGAGATAATATTCACATTAGACTGCTATAGGTTCAGACTGCTATAGACTCAGACTGCTATAGACTCAGACTGCTATAGGCTCAGACTGCTATAGACTCAGACTGCTATAGACTCAGACTGCTATAGGCTCAGACTGCTATAGACTCAGACTGCTATAGACTCAGACTGCTATAGGCTCAGACTGCTATAGGTTCAGACTGCTATAGACTCAGACTGCTATAGACTCAGACTGCTATAGGCTCAGACTGCTATAGGTTCAGACTGTTATAGGCTCAGACTGCTATAGACTCAGACTGCTATAGACTCAGACTGCTATAGGCTCAGACTGCTATAGGTTCAGACTGCTATAGACTCAGACTGCTATAGGCTCAGACTGCTATAGACTCAGACTGCTATAGACTCAGACTGCTATAGGTTCAGACTGCTATAGACTCAGACTGCTATAGACTCAGACTGCTATAGGCTCAGACTGCTATAGACTCAGACTGCTATAGGCTCAGACTGCTATAGGTTCAGACTGCTATAGACTCAGACTGCTATAGGCTCAGACTGCTATAGGCTCAGACTGTTATAGACTCAGACTGCTATAGGCTCAGACTGCTATAGACTCAGACTGCTATAGACTCAGACTGCTATAGACTCAGACTGCTATAGGCTCAGACTGCTATAGACTCAGACTGTTATAGACTCAGACTGCTATAGACTCAGACTGCTATAGGCTTAGACTGCTATAGACTCAGACTGTTATAGACTCAGACTGTTATAGACTCAGACTGCTATAGACTCAGACTGCTATAGGCTCAGACTGCTATAGACTCAGACTGTTATAGACTCAGACTGCTATAGGCTCAGACTGCTATAGGTTCAGACTGCTATAGACTCAGACTGCTATAGACTCAGACTGCTATAGGTTCAGACTGCTATAGACTCAGACTGCTATAGACTCAGACTGCTATAGGCTCAGACTGCTATAGACTCAGACTGCTATAGGTTCAGACTGCTATAGACTCAGACTGCTATAGACTCAGACTGCTATAGGCTCAGACTGCTATAGACTCAGACTGCTATAGACTCAGACTGCTATAGGTTCAGACTGCTATAGACTCAGACTGCTATAGGTTCAGACTGCTATAGACTCAGACTGCTATAGACTCAGACTGCTATAGGTTCAGACTGCTATAGACTCAGACTGCTATAG